>NC_134014.1:34623346-34923346 GCF_040712315.1 Castanea sativa | reverse complement strand
AATAATTGAAAGACATGTGTTAGTAGATAATTATTTTTACACACATATCTCTTGTTTATTAAATTTTGATATAAATAACGTGATATTATTTAGGCAAAAATGCAAAACTGTCCTCTAACTTTCACTCTTTTTCATTTCTATCCTCTAACTTTTAATTTTGTCAATTCAATCCTCTAACTTTTAATTTTTGTCAATGCAGGATTCCGTTAAACCTAGTTATGGGCTACTGTTAACCCTTTTTTTTTTTTAATTTTGAAAATTTTAAAAAAAAAATTTACTCAAATCCTGAAATTACAAAGAAACACTAAGACCCAAATCCTAACATACTAAAAGCAAAAGCAAAGATGTCACAACAAAAGCAAGAAAACCAAGAAGACGGGAGCCGCCCTTTGTTCCCCAGTATTTCGGAATACAGCAGTCGAAATGGAACGTGAAGCCGAGGCCAATGCCGACTCCGGAGTACCTCGAGCTGCTGAGGGAGCTGTTCTGCCACCAAATCGAGTCGTTCGATTACATGGCGGACGCAGGTCTCTCGATCCTCTTCAACATCATCAAGCTAGTTCTCCACCCCCACCAGTGGATTTGTGTCTGAGATACCCACTTTCAACTCACCACCCAGTGTTCTTTCTCACACTCTTTACTCTGACTTTCAATACAAGTCCACCCTTCACCAATACCCCCATCAAAATTCCTTCTTCTCCAGCTCTAATGGCCATTTCCATTTCTCCAAAACCCTCATACTTACCATTCTACTCTTCTCTACCCTCCTCCTTTTCTCTCACTCTACCACTTAAACCCATATCCAGGCAAGCTTTGCATCTGTCTCTCTCTCTTTATCTCTTTGACACACACACACACACACACACTGAGTTTACTGATCTCTCTCTGTTTTTTTTTCCATTTCAGGTCCCTCAAGCTCCTCTGCTGTCTCTCCCTCGAACACCAACAACCAAATGAGCAAATACCCACCACGCAAAATGATGCCACTGACACTCTCCGTGTGGTCTTCGCCGCTGGTGGCACTGGTGGCCACATATATCTTGCAGTCACCATAGCCGACGAGCTCAAAATCACCAACCCCAACATCCAAAATCACGACTCCTTCTCCAACCGCACCCTCAAGATCTCCTTCAAAAACCCCAAGCTCTTAGTACATTAGGGATTTGGGTCTCAATCTCCTTAAATTTTTTTTTTTTTTTTTACATTTTTTTCTTTTGATTCTGAAATATTTATTAAAAAAATAAAAAATAAAATAAAAAGTTAACAGCAGCCATAACTGAAGTTTAACGGAATCCTGTATTAGCAAAAATTGAAAGTTAGAGAACTTAATTGACAAAACTGATGGTTAGAGAACTAAAATAAAAAAGAGTGAAAATTAGAGAGCTAATTTTGTATTTTTGCCTATTATTTAATATAAAATACATTTTGTAAGGTTTTGAATTTGGGCCATTTGGCAATGGAATTCTCAATTCTTGGACGTTCCTGGTCGTGTGGTACAGACACCTTTTTATGGGAACAAAAGGAAACTTAAATTGGACAAACTACATAAAATACAATTTTATT
This sequence comes from Castanea sativa, assembly GCF_040712315.1. Lineage (NCBI taxonomy): Eukaryota > Viridiplantae > Streptophyta > Magnoliopsida > Fagales > Fagaceae > Castanea > Castanea sativa. The sequence continues at coordinate 34,921,783 of NC_134014.1, read as the reverse complement.
TACACGGTTTATCCTCAATTTTATTTAATTTTTATTTTCGTTACTCACAATCAACTACTATTTCAATATGGTAAAAAATGTAAAAAGGAAAATAGAGCCGGTTTAGTGAGTAATCTTAAACTCACATTTTCACATTTTAAATGACATTACACACTTTTTCACATATTTTTTTAATCATACATACTTTAAAAAATTACAAAAAAATTATCACAAACCACGAATACCCTGAAGTGTTCATAGTAGGGGCGGAGCCAGGGGGGTCGAGAGGGGGCACTTCCCCCCCCCCCCGGCCCCACCCAAAAAAAGTTTTAATATTTACTTAATTTGCCTAAATGAATTTGAGGTAAAAAGATAGTACTATTACAAATGAAAAGTTATAAAACTGTAGACAATACAACCAGCTGCTTGCATGAGATGATTGGGAGCATAGCCCACTTATACCATCTTAAAATATAAGCTCATTCTATATTAACATAACCCAATTCTATTATTAAAATTTAAAAACAAAAAAAACAAAAAAAAAACAAACAGTTACCTTGATGCATGTTTAACTTATAACCTCATATTGTTTGATTTTTCTACTCTCTTTCTTTGGTAACTTTTTAAATGCATTTCTTGTATTGCAAAATAAATAAATGGTTAATGAATATGATGGTTTTTCAAAAATAAGTATACACGTCAAGCTAAAATAAATAGATCTATAACATATAGCTTTACAAAAATAATAGAAATTTACCTAAGTTGAGCTTTATGTCTATCTAACAACTAAAAAATCTTTCAATTCGTAAGTATAGTTATAGCTTTTTTTTATAGTTAAAATTTTAAAAGGATTATTCATGTAAATGAATTCCTAAATAAATAAATATAATATAATGAATTTGTTATTTTATTGAAAATTTTCTTGCATTTAAATACGGTTTAGCATACACATGAGTGAATTGTGATATTTTGTAAATTGATCTCAAATACTATATGTACATGTTCACTTGCATGTGTATAAATATTTTTGCTAAATGTAATTTTTGCCCCTCCTCAAGTTAGATCTTAGCTCTGCCACTTGTTCATAGTATTATATTCATGGTATTATTTATAGTATTTATGGCAGTGGGTCCCAAGAAGGTTCTTCCGGTTCCAGATTCAATGGACAAATCAGCACACAATCCAACCGCATATTCATCGGTAGATTGTGTGGCCTTCTGAATCTTCAGAAGTCAGCTATTTTCTCGATTAGATTCTCAAGTAATTCAGTTTTTGTTTTTGATTTTGTTTTTGTTTTTGTTTTGCCTGGAATGCAAATCACTTCATAGATTACAGAAATCTTTCTATTTGTCAAACCTACAGGTTTGAACTGTGGACTTTTAACTAGCTTCTTCTTCTTCTTTTGTTTTTTGCCTGCAATGCAATCACTTCATGGATTACAGAAATCTTTCTATTTGTCAAACCTACAGGATTGAACTGTGGACTATCAACTAGCTTCTTCTTTTTTTTGGAAAGGGACCATCAACTAGTTAGGGTGGCATTGTATGGACGGTTTAATTCCCTATTCCATCCGCAACCTAAGTACCCAATAACTAAAAATAAATGAATTCGGCTTTTGAACAGCGGATACAGGTCACGTGTGGATGCACCAAACACAATTCGATATTCACACTGATGTAAAAATGCATTGGACAGAAGTTTTACTCAAGATAAATGATATCCAAATAACGAGGCTCTTTAGGCTGTAATTTTGAGTGATTGGACAAACTAGTCTAAAATGTGAACAAATAAGTTCATACCGGCCTGATTGTAAGAAATGGAACATGCAATTGTCAAATTTAGTTAAGGCAAGGGAGGAAGGGATTGACAAAGTAATTATTGAAAGTGACAACTTTAGTCTTTAGCCAAGTGCAGAATGCACGTGCAGGTCCTCTAAAGTGAACGCTCTCTGGAGTAATGAAAAGTCATTACGGACTTTTAATGGATTAACGAGATGGTCCGTATGCCAGTTGATTGACCCTATCTTTTTCTTTAACAATGCCGGTGTGAGAATAATGTCACCCAACGTGATATTTTATGATGTCTCTATTATCAATAAAAAATTATTCAAAATTTCTTTTAAAATTTTACAATATTTTTATGATGTAAAATATTAGAATATTAAAATATGTCTAGTTGATTTTGTAGACTAAGATTATGAATCATGTCATTATAGTCCTTGACTTGACCATATCCATCATAATGTAGCCTATTCTAGTAGGTACATTATTGGACCATGATGGAAAGAATGTGCAAGTTAAAATTGCTCAAACTATAGAAGACAATAAGGGCTAGTCTTATGATAGTTAGTACATAATAATCTTAGAAGTCCTTCCGTAATGAGATTCATGCACGTTGAGTGTTGGCCTTAATAAATCTATCGTATCATTGCCAGTAACTTGGCCTCCTATAAGAGGTACTGTCATTATAGCGATTTTGGATATGAACGATAGATGAATCCATGTGTTAGGATGGAGTTACAAAAGTAATGACATGTTAATGAACTTATTCATTAATGAATCTAATTAATGAAATTTTTTATTAATGAATGCAACATATCTGTTACACAAATTGTTATTACAATAGAAAGGATTTTATGGCTGGTCATGTCCTTTTAGAATATTATATATTTTGTCAAGGCCACACTTGCAAAGGGTGTGATAACGGGAAAGAAAACTCTCATTAATCCTAACCAGCTAGGGAGAGCATCCTAATTTTTTGTGAGGTTCTTGAATAATATAATTTAGTATTAAAATTTCTCACATTTTATTGTTGATTTTTATTACATATGCACATGATATAATTGTTAATTGATAAATGTATTATATTTGTTTTTCTTGAATTATTACTTTTTAAGTATAATTCCTACAGGGGCCAGTTTTTTCATTGCTAATATGATATTTGAGAAGTCAATAAAGAGACTTGATTTTGGGGTTAAAATATGGCCCAAAGGGTATTGATGAAGTGTGAAAGACTCATTTTGCTTTAGGTTCGGGTTACATACAACAAAAATTATAATAAGACCCCAAAAATACATCCTGCAAAGATAAGCTAGCACAAAGGATGACCCACCATAATAAGTGTTTAAATAATAGTTTAGCTGTAAATAAGAGAAACGTCAGTAGATGCCTAAAAAATTAATAAATATATTTGCATAGTAAAAATTATGCATTTCTTCCATAGTTGGTTAATGTAAAAGTGGGCTTGTTATAACAAGTACACAAGGAAATATGGTCCAGCAGTCAATATGACAGACCTCCAACGGTAATGTCTGATTAGTCAATAAATGTGTTTACATGATAAAAATCATATATTTTTCTCATTTTTATTAAATCAACATGAGGGAAAACTTTTATAATATCCAAGACATTATGACCTTCATTATAATAAAAATAAACAAGGATTAAAGACTTAATAATTATAAGTAAAAGAGGAAAAATTATGATGGAATGAAGGGAGAGAAAGAGTGTCCATCTAATGCAGTAAATGTTTAAACAAGATCTTTGCCATATTATGCCCATAGTGATGAATATGTGTGTATAGTAAGTGGTGGGAGTGAATTTATGAAAAGTATGAGTGATATGCATTGATAATAGCTTAATTTTGCATATTTATATTATTGTTAGAAAGCATTATCATACTTATTTCGAATTAATTCATGCATTTTATATTTGATTTTGGAATAATGCCGAATAATCAATTTTGTGCTTAATTGAATTTTATTAAGTGAATTTGTTTTTTGTAGGAGAATAAAATTAAATAAGTGGATTTGTGCAAAGAAGAAAGTTAATGGACTTTACTTTTATAAGGACAATGATGAAGATAAAGAAGGCCAACCCAATTAAATTTAAGTCTAATTAGAGTAAGGAACCAAAGGAAATTTGCACCAAATCCAAGTCCAATTTGGATTAGGATTCCAACCTACACATCAGTTAGTATTTTTAAAATAACTTTCGGCTCAAATGTCCAATTGAGATGATTCAAATTGGGCTAAAAAGTTAACTTAAAGGGCTACAACTTTGTAGTTTATCAAAAGTCCGAATTCTGATGTTAAATGAACCAAAATCGTCAGTTAAGTAAAGTCTAAAAATCTAGAATTTTCTCTAAACGGGAATTCAACTTGTAATAAGATTCTTTGACCTATTTAAAGACTCTTTAAGGCAAAATTCAGAGGAGGCTAGTGCTAGGGCTAGGGGCTGAACATAGAGAGCGCGGCTACCTCTTTGGTTTGCTTCCATGACATTTAGTTTTATTTTATATGTCTAATTTAATATTTAGTATTTTATTTTTGTGTTTTCTTTCAATTACTATGAGTAACTAAATTTATAATTAGGGTTGAGGGTAAAACCTTGTTAAGGATTATCAGTAATATTTATATGATTTGATTTTTCCTACAATAGTTGTTCTTTAATGATTTAAATTATTCTTGCTTCGTATCAATTGACTAAGATGAGATTCTAGATATGAGTTCAATCATATTTTTCTCATGATTTAGGATTTGTCTTAATTAATTGAATGATTTGTTTATTATTTCTTGATTTTAAAATTGTATATCTCTTGTGATTTGTTTGACTATGGATACAATTGATGATTTGATTATATACCTAGGAAGCGAAGAAAAGCATGCTTTAGATATTTAAATAGAAGTTTTAATAGTAATATTCTCCATGGTAGCAAGGTTGATTTCTAGATTATCATGTAGTGGTTGAGAAAAATTAATGATCGTAAATATATGCTGATATGAATTAACAAGGTGGATTCCAAAACCTTAATTCCTTTCTCTAGATTGTTTACATCTATTTACTGCTTTATATTATATCTTTGCTTAGTTTAATTATTTGCGTAGTATATTTGATTGCAAACAACCAATTTTTATTTAACTAGATTAGGATTAATTAAGCTAAGATTTGATTAATTTTCCTACGTTCATTCAAGTCCCTGTGGGTTCAACCTCGTTCTTGTCAAACTATAATTCAGTACGGTTCGTACACTTGCAAGTACTTTAAAATTTCACAACAATGAGTCAATATATGGAAGCATGGAAGAGAGATAAAGTGGTGTTTACCCATTTTTGGGTATAGTGTAAAAATGGGTTATTTATGACTATTTTAAGTTGTTGGGATTTTCCGAGGAGATAGAATGAGATGTTTATGGGTAAGTGTACATAGGTATTTATGGATCAAAAGCTGATTTATGAACTAAATGACTGATTTATAAGCTGAAAATAGCATGACAGGTGAGGAATTTTATGATAAGATGTTGTTCCTTTGATGAGTTGATAGTAGTTCCTTTTATAGTAAAGCTTAAGGGATTGATTAGCAAAATTTAAGAGGGACCAGGTCTCCCAGTAGCAAAATCTCTGAATATCTCCTCTAAGATTTTGACCAAAATGGTGAGACTTGCTTTTAGAGTGTTTTGCTTATTTGGGTAATGAAGCTGAAGGCTGAGATGCTCCTAATCTAGGCATTAAATGCTGAGATTTGGAGATTAATTTCGTCCAACAGGATTAGAGCAAGTATGAGAACTAGAAATCTTGTTTGCTGCAACTAGGATCAAAGCTCAAGAGGGTTGGTTGACACTTCAAGCCAGGTGTCAACCATTGATGCCTCTAAAAGCATCTACAAGACTCCCCCTTATGCCCTCCAAATCATTTTTCCCTAATTTTTCCCTTTTAAGATTCATGGGCTTAGTTCATGAATCAATTACATACATTTTTAATAAGAAAATAAACTATTTAGTTAAAAATTTCATGAGCTTGGAGGTCTTTGTTATGGCTTCCCTTCCCCTTTGAACCAAAACTTGGAGAGGAAGTAGACAATGAGATGACCTCAGCTCGTATATGTCAACCCAACCTCTGGTATTGTCCACATCAGAGTTGGCAGTGGCAATAAGGCTGATGAGACAAGTGGCCAGCTCCTAATTTGGTTTGGGAGCTTGGCTGTTTCTTGAGATGCTCTTTAGTGGAAGGCAAAACTAAAAGGAGTTCTCCAATTGGGTCAGTTTGCACACATGGACTTTTTTGGCTGAAATTTCATGTTGGGCTTGGCCATGAAGGCTGAATATTTTTGTGGGCCTCTGAATTGGTGGTTCTCTTCACTTGGGCTATCCTTTTGCTTTCTCATTGTGAGCCCTACAAAATGAACAAAACTACCATATATTGCCATGAGTTTTTATTCCAAATTGGTTTTAGTTATTAGTAAAAATGAAATGTATTCATGAGCTTTAATAAATATTTATTATAGGTTTTAGGTATTAATTTTAATGGGTTTTAAATAACAACTTGTATAGTTTTTCATAATTTTTACCATGGATTATTTTGTAAATAATATTTTCTTTGGGGTTTTTAAATAGTAACCTCAAATGTTTCCTGTGAATAATATTTACCATGGGTTTTAATAGAGCTAATATCCATGAGTTTATAATATGGTATGAAATAAATAAATGTTATGGGTTTAAGATAAATAATCATAACTTTCCATGGGTTTTCATATTAGTAACATAAATTCATAATTCTCCATGGGCTTGATATATGTTTTCCATGGGTTTTGGAAAAATGAATAGTGTTACGTAACATAAATGGTTACCATGAGTTTGATAAGATAGATTCCATGAACTTGCAATATTATAGTAATAGGATTAAGAACTTAAAGCATTGTTCATCAATGGACTTTAAGTTAAATACTTATGATATAGTATTTTGCCAAGTATTGATAACCTTGGCCTTTTTGCTAAATAGTGTCAAATAGCTAGCTTGGGCTTTTAATAGTACCAACATAAATCGAGTTTTTGATATTGCTAATAAAAATTAGACTTTTGAAATATTGTCTTGGGTTTTAAAAAGAATGGGATGTGTACATTGGGCTCATAGGGCCAGTTTTAAGCTTAGTTAAATAATGATAATGAAATTGGATAAGATATGAGTTCTTGGGCTTTTTGTGATAGTTTATATTGTGGCACAATTTAGATAATGAGATAGGAAATATTTATGGGCCAATGGGATGAGAAATATTCTTGGAGGCCCAAAATAATTTATAGGTGATATTTTTGTATTTTTTAGTGAATAAATAAATGTGATTAAGTAGGATTGGGGCACATGGTATGAGTGAAAAAATTGTACTTCAACAAACAGTACCTTTTTCCTCTTAAGCAAGGACAAAGCTAGGACTCATAGTTAGGAGTGAACGACTTTGCTGCTGGTTATGTGCGGTGGCTTAGCCACTGAAGTTTTTTTTTTTTTTTTTTTGTGACTTTGATGCATATTGTTGGATAAGAACAATTATTTTGTTTGAAATTTTTTTAAAAGTCGAGTTGTTTGTTTGGTAAGTTAAACTCTTTTTTTTTTTTTAGTTTCACTATTGGTAATTTTTGTTGTTGGGATAATTTTTTTTGGCTTGTATATTTTGTTTTAAATTTTAAATTTATAGATTTTTTATGGTCTTTAAAAAGAAGAAAATGCTAAAGCTACAAATTTGTTTACAAATTACTGATATGGTGAGTAGTTATTGGTAAGTAAAAAAGTGATGTATGTTAGAGTCATATATTCAATGTAATTAGCTAATCCTTTAACAAAACGTACTTTACTTGTAATTTGATAGATCTAAAGTAGGTTTAATATATTAAGAAGTATGTTGCTCAAACATATTAAGTGGTATCTTTAAAGTCATGAAGATTGATCTAAGAAACAAGAGAAGAAAAACTTATTCATTAAGTCTCTACACAAGCTCGATCTATCGAGAATTACGATTTTAGAAATTCTAGACCTAAAATCCGGCCAATGCTGTATTATTTGATTAGGGTTTCTAGGCATATTTTAAAAACCTTCATACACGAATACAGAGATTTAGAACTCATATACTTTGTATGAAGTTATTGCATATGTATGCCTTAGAGTTTTGTAACCAAGTGATTCCTGATCTTCATCGTTTATGAAGTAAAGAACTTTGCAGCTAATAACAATCATTCAAGTTGCTTGAGTTAGTCACGTACTGGGATCCTTTTAAAGGAGTTAGTCCCAGATTGGAGATTTGTGCAACAAATGAAAGAAGGCTACTACAAGATCAAGTCCAATTAGGTATTGGATTAAAGGTTCAATTGTAGGTTGGTATTTTGAAATAGGTCAGGGTAGTGGTAAGATTTCTTATACTTGTAACTGCTTGATTTTTTATTAGTGGATTCTTGTGAATGGTGACCTTAAATTCACCCGATGTGGTTTTTACCTTGCAAGAGGTTTTTCCCATTTGTCAATAAATTACCGTGTTAATTCATTTTCCGCTACATTTTAGTTATTTGGTGATTTGTTGGTGCCTCCACTATTTGCATGTAATTTGACCTAATTAATTAATTTGGGCAATTAAATTAATTAACTAGGGTCAATCTATCTTAACCCAACAGTGTAAGTAGTGGACTTAGATGCGAACTAATAAGAGTTTACTATCTCAAGAATTTGTAAAAATATTATAAAAATTTTGTGGCTATAACATCACTTTTAAAAGAATTAATGATATAATTAAGGGGTCAAAGTGTAATTTTATAGAACCAAATTGTTAAAATTAATATCTACTATATATTCTAATGAAGACTACCTTCATCCCTGCTCTTGAGTTTCTACGGAGCGATGTCAATAACCTAGCAGGTGATGTATTTCTGCCTTGTTTCTAATGCCAAGTTATATTATCTAGAAAAGGAGGAGGGAAAAAACAAGGATAGATTAGCCAAATTACAATAACAAACAGGGCTATGAAAATGAGAATTTGGCATATCAGGCCCTTCTACAAAGAAGGACAAAGTTTGGATACAACTTCCATTAAAAAAAAGTAATGTGACTATATATGTTGAAAATCTAATTGTTGGATTGCATATTCTTTATATTCTTAACACGCGTGTCAAATTTTGTGTCAATTGGATGTTATTTACTATTCGATCCATAAATTTATTTTTTATGTAAAATTTTATACTACAAAAACTTGAAATTTAAATATTTGATTGATAACATAGTTATTAATCTTTGATTTTCTGAAAATTTTGCAAATATGGATAATATAAAAGAAAATTTAATCCAATGGTGAATTTGTCAAAATTAACATCTAATAAAAAGATATTGAGTGGAGTTATAGCCAAATTTTATCCATCTCACAAAGTGCATAAGCATGGGTTTTGGGAAGGGCTTCCAAGTCCATAATCAACCCATGTCATTTAGTCTTTAAGTTACCCAATTCATATTCTGTATTGCATCCCATGAAATTCTCTATGAAAGTCCAATATGACAAGTTAAAAACTAAAATTTTATCTAAGTCTCAACCATCCTATCAAAGAAGATAAAAAAGTGAAATTTAAAAAGTCCAATTTGATTAACTATTGAGTAATTTTTTATTTTAGCCATCCATAAGTATTGCATCCCTTACAATACCTGGGAGCTAGGGCATTTCACATGATCTAGATCTCTATTAGGATAACTATATGACAAATTAATCTTGACATGAGTAAAGCTTATGACAAAGAAAACTGTGTTTATTTAGAAGTTGTGATGAGGAAGTTGGGATTCTGTGATCAGTGGATAAAATTGATAATGGTTTGTGTTACTACAGTGTCTTACTCCATTTTGATTAATGGCAAACTCAAGGGTTTGATCCACCCTTATAGAGGTATTCGACAAGGAGATCCTCTTTCTCCTTTTCTATTTCTCTTATGCACTAAAGGTTTGCATGGCCTAATCTCCTAAGTTGCTACTACGGGGGACATTTGGGGGTACTCTTTTTGCAGGAAAAGTCCATAGCTCACTCACATTTTGTTTGTAGATGATTTTTTTTTTTTTTCTTTTGTGCAGAGAAACTGAATATGAGTGCCAAAAAAATTTAGACATTCGGGAGGTTTATGGGCGTTGTTTGGGTCAACATATCAACAAAAATAAAACAATCATCTTCTTTAGTAAATCTACCCTTGAAACTGTTAGAGATCATATCAAGGAAGCATTGGGGTTCCAGAGATTAAGCAACATGAGAAATATCTGGGTTTGCTATCGTTTGTGGGAAGAAGGAAGAAAGGTATTTTGGCAGAAGCTGCAAGGACGGGAAGAAAAGTTATTGTCTCAAGCTAGAAGGAAAGTTTTAATCAAAGCTATGGTGCAAGCTATCCCCACATAGCTTCAAAATTCCCTAACTTAGTAATGATATCTAAAGTCTTATTAGAAAATTTTGGTGGGGCCAAAAGTCGACCGTAGAAAAACCCACTCGGTTAAATAGGAAGCTCTCTGTCAACCTAAAAAAGAGGGAGGTATGGATTTCAAAGATGCTAAACAGGTTTGGCGTCTCTTACATAACAAGCACTCTCTTTTTTACCGGGTCTTCAAGCTTAAATTTTTTCCAGATTACTCAATCATGGAAGCTGATCCTATGCTTGGTTCATACGCCTAGCAACGTATCTTAACAGGGCGGATGTGCTGAAACGAGGAGCAAGATGAAGGATAGGTGGTGGGGACTCCATTAGTATTTGGAATGATTCTTGGCTCCCGAAAATTGATCACCCGTTTATCCGCTCCCCTATTGTTGATGGTTTCCAAGAAGCAAGAATGGGTGATCTCATACTTCAAGAGAGTAGGACCTGGGACGGTGATCTAGTTTACGGCCTCTTTTCTCCCTAAGAAGTTGAGTTGGTGTTAAGCTTACCCCTTAGCTAAACCCCTGTTGAAGATACGCTGATCTGGCCCTTTGTATCTTCGGGTGTTTACTCTGTTAAGTCTGGTTATAATTTTCTTGCAAAAGAAAATTTTTCTCCTAATTTGAACATTAGTAATCCAAGTCCTCATGATGTTTTTTCAAAGCAAATCTAGTCAGCAGAGATTCCGAACAAAGTGAGAAATTTTCTTTGGCATGCTTGTAGAAATGATAAATTGATTATACAAGTGACATTGATTCATAATTAGTATTTTGTAAATAAATCATAATATTTCTTGTATATCCTTCAACTAAAAACAGTAATGGATGGGAGAAGATACCTGATCTAGGACACAAATTTGTAGGAATCAATATATATTATATCATAAAGATCCTAACCCAAGTATTACTTTCGTTAGCCACATACATGTCCATTAATAAGTCAAACTGTACATAAATAACCCACCAATTAAGCCTAATGTTATCATCCATTAGAATGTATTCTGAGGGTACCAATGATTATGTTGCTCAACTCAACCAGTAAGGAGAGGGATTCTTGTCAATGGCAAACGCAGTGCAACAAGCGGAGAGAAAGGCGGTGTGGACAATGAAGGGGCTTGCATAATTGTATTGGTCATGAGCTTCAAGGTTAGCGATAGTGAAGATATCAAGCCAACAACAGAGCCTAAGTTGAGCCAAAATTCGACCGCAAATCCAGTGTTCTTCCCAGTACGGAACCTAGGGTTCCTTCATACCGGTTTTGGTATTAAAAAAACAGCCAGTTCGGTTGGTAACAAACACTATTTAGAACTATGTCTCATACACACTTTTCACTTGAGCCGGTAACATACACGCCAAGCTAAAAATAGTAATGATAAAATTAACAAATGATAAATCAAACTTACAAGAAGTTTATAACAATTGTATACAGATAAAAAATTAAAGGCTGACAACTCCGCTACTTAGTGCAGTTAATTGGCGAATAAACCTGCAAGTTCAAACCCACCCCCCCCCCCCCCAAAAAAAAAAAAAATTCCCCGTACGACTTACATCACATGAAATAAAAAGTTGGGCCTTGACAAATTTAGGATTCCCTGAAACTCTCATTTCCATTTTAGCAAACGTATTAGGCCTAGCGCATTTCTTGAATAAGCAAAAGCATTCCATTGATCAGAATTCGTCTCTGTCAAGTTCTTGTTTCCGGCACAAACAAGTCAAGCAAAAACTTCCATGGAAGAACACAAAAAGAATGGAACTAACAATAAGGCTGAGCTATATCGGGACATGCTTTAGCCCCACTTCTAGTTCCCAATTTTTTTGATTCTTTATTTCTTTTCCTACTTTCCAAACAAACAGCAGCTTTAAAAGAATGAACTATTATTTTCTTGTTTTGAGTATGTAACCATTGATTTGCAATACAATACAACACAATACAATACATCATGTTTACATCAAAATACGGAGTACAGCAAGGCCAACGGCAGAGATGGAAACAAGAGTACCAATGCAGTATTTTATCACATCATATTTTGCTGCTTCCAACTGGGCCCTCAAAGCATGAATTTCCTGATATTATATGAAATGTATATATTGAAAATAAATAAATAAAAAATAAAACTCATGGTGAAAATCAACCAAGACCAATCCATTTTTCAATACTTGTATCACTTACCCTGTCAAGTTTATTAGTGAGGTTATTTGTTTCAGCATTCTGGTTTGCCAGCTCATCCCGTATCCTCCTGCACCAGTATAGATTAAAAGTTAAAAAAAATTATCACTGACAGTGACAAAGATTTAAGTGAGAACAAATGTTCTTTATGCTCAGAACAAAATAAATTTAAGTATGTCTCTTTATTTACCCCCTTTCAAGATTCAAATCCAACCGCTGCCCAGCAGTGACTTTGTCAATCTCATACCTGCACCACAATCAATGTCTTTGCACAATAAAGATCAAGAACAAACAAAATACTCACATGGCAGCAAATCAAAATCAATTGCTTAATAACTATATAACCACACCTCAATTCACTGCGCATCTTCTCTATATCATTCCGAAGTTTCTCAGTCTCATGTTGCAACAAAGAAAAGTGGTGTCCCTGTATTGTATGTTTTTTTGATAAGTAACTACCCACAGAACCATGCAGGGAACTTCAATAACAGTAAATCTTTCTTCTTGTATTAAATGCAATCCTTTTAGGTATCCCAAAAAAAAATCAAGTCAGTGGAAACTGAATTTCCAAAAAATTTTGCTTATCCTCAAGGAATTTAGAGGGGCAATACGGACACTTTATATACATATACATCTCTTAGCTTCCGACTATTATCATATTCATCTTGGATAGAAAAAAGTGGAGCTTTTATGCATTTCTTACATGCTCAAACCTATGAAATGAAGTAAATCACCACAGATTATAGAACCATAATTGGGGATTAGAAAAATCATTGGTGCAATGGCAAGTGTCCTTTGCCCAAGTGAGTGCTGCAGGTTCATGTCCGGGAATCAACACCTCCAAAAATTGGGGGTAAGGAATCCTAAAAACTACCTCTCCCAGAACCCCCACAGAAGTCAGAGTCTTGTACACACAGCCTTTTCATATTATTTTATTGAAAATTCCTATTTCAAGGGCACTGAATTCAACCTAATCTGCAGCTCAAGTCTAATCCTCAGCCTCAGTGCTGAGGCAATTAAATGTTACATGAATCTTGAACAAAAATGTAGTATGTTTATTCTGCTCCTGCATAGAAATCAGACAGAAGAACCTCTGGAATCATACTGTTCCATTCTTGACAGGAGCCAAGAGACGGAACAGATTCTTACTTGAAATCATCAATCCTCAAAAGCCCAAATACAATGTAGATGGACAGAACTATTGGGGATTCAACGGGTATGCATATATAAGCACACAATCTGAAGAACAAAATGAGTACAGCAATTAGTGTTTATATGCAAAGAACCAATGGTCATCCTAAACATAATTTAGCATAAAGTAGCAACATCCAAAATCTCTAGCTATCCACAATCAATACATTTCATATTCATCTTAGAAGTACTTCACCGAACCCTACTAAGTACTAAGTACCAAATTCACATTTAGGTTTGTCCAAATAAGTGAGAAGAAGAAGAAAAAGCTGTAACTATCATACTGAAACCAAAAAGTGCATAAAGTCCACATCTAATATTACCAAAATAATATCTATCATACAAATAAAAGTCCACATCTAATATTTAAAACTAGTGAATACCTGTGAGCTTTGAACTTCAGATTTAAACTTGGACAAATTGGATTCTTGAATCATTTCAATCTACAGACAAAAACAAACACCAATTAGAAAGTTATAATTCAAGAGAACAAAAGATTGCAATCATGACCATGTAAAAGTAGTTCTTACATACTTCATTTAAAAACATCTGATGTTAATTAAATTGATGAATGCAGACAAGTTTCGGAATCAACCCACATAGGAAAATAAAAAAGAAATACCTTCTGCATTTCTGCCTTTGAAACAAATGACTGAGATACATTTTCCACGCTGTCATTCAGAACTTCGGTTATAGCAGCCGTTATAGCCTCGGCTTGCTTTGATGGCACACCTTGCCCTTCTAATCTCCTAACCTAAACACAATGCCGCATGTCATTTTCTAACAATTAAACATTATGCAGCACTAAGCTGCCATCCAATCCCATCTCCTATTAGTTTCTAAACCCTAACCATACACAACGGTGCCCATATTCAACAATGATTAATTTTCATTCACTTCAATGCATTTTCTCAGCAACCAAACAATGATTAATAAAATAAACAATAGAACAAGTGAAATGTAATTACTAGGGCTAATGTGTCCACGAGGAACAACCGCTTTCCGTTGGATTTCACAAGCTGAGAAATGTGTCTACAATGCAATTGCCTATTCTGCGAAACCGAAATCGAAACCGAAGCCGATAAGCAAATATTTGAGGGATCGTAAATCGGTTTATCCAAAGAAGACACCAAATCCGAAGCTCCAAACCCTCTTATCCCTGAATTGGCTCCCAATTGTCCCCAACGCCTATAAGCCGCAGCAGCGGCCATTCGATTCCAGTACAAATTCAAGTTCTCAAGCCCTAGAAAAATCCACCAAATTCCCAAATTCGGTCCCGGTAATCTTCTTCACTACCAAACAAATCACACATACAATACAATAATGAGATTTTGTACGAAAAATCAAATCCCAAAGACATCGAAATCGCAATCTCAATTTGGTTTATGGAAACAATTGTTAAAAAAAAAAGAATTCAAAAAAAAAAAAGTAAGATTCTAAAATTTTCACTTTATTCCTCCTTTTTTTTGTATCAATTTTTTCTTGGCAACCAAACAGAGAAAGTAGCGTGTAAAGTGAAATGTTAAATGTGATAGGTAATAGTGTAGTACCTGTATTTCCAATTCAAGATCAAGCAAAGACTGCGAGAGAGAAATTTTCAATTTTCACTTTCCAGGAATAGGTTTGTCCTTGTTTGTTATTAACTTTGACGATCGTTTTTCCCTGGAAATTTTCATAACAGCTAATATAATATTGCTCCTCTTTTTTTCTCTCTCTTGGGAATTGGTAAGAGATTTCGCGGTTGCTTCTTCGAAGGGATTTTCTTTTTCCAACGAAAATGTTTGACGCTCAACCGAAAAAGAGAACTGAAATGAAAAGATCTCAATCTTCACGTTTCCTTCATTTTATAATGTCCCAACTCCCATCTCCCAGAGCGTGCATCCAGCATTTCTCTCTCAGCCGCCCAAGCTATATAATAAAATGTGCGGTCTAATTTTTAATTTTATAAAGCAGTTTTTTTTTTGTTTTTTTATTTCGTAGTTACAACAATATAAAAAAAATAAAAAAAATATTTTGAATTTTAACGTCTTTGAAATTTCAGTTCAAACTATAAAACTAAAACCAAGTATTGAAGTATAGACGATTCTCAAAAAAAAAAAAAACTTAAGTACAGACGAAAATAGTTGAAATGGAGTTAGTTGGAGTTATATTTGGGAAACCCTATGTTCTGTATGATTAAACAAATTGTTTTCTGTTACGAGGATTATAGAAGAAATGCGGGCCTAATAGCCTGTTTGGATGAGTGGGTTTTTGAATCATATTACTCAGTTTTCATAACTGAGTTCTCAAAACACGAGTCTTACAAAAAAATTTGTGTTTGACTTGGTTTTCAACACTTCTTTTCATCACTCAAAACTCAAAAATTTGAGTTAGAGTGATAGAAACAAGAAACAGCAAATGGGTGTTTTCAAAAACTACTGAAAACTGAGTTTTGAGTTTTGAAAATTGAGTTATGAAAACTAACTTATCTCTAAACCAAACGGGCCCTAAGTTTCCATGTACATATCGCGAAAGCACATTCCAACAAGTTTGGCAAGCTAGCTAGGATGGATATACTACTTAATTTGAAAATAAGATTTTATTCTCTAATATCATGATAAAGTTAATGTGCCTATCAAACCATGATTTGATGATATCGGTTGTTTTAGTTTTATTTTTCAAACAGTTTATGGTTCATGTCATTTGCCACAATCATTGAGCAATTGACATTGTTATATATGAGGACATTGGAAATAATTTCGAAGGAGGAAGAAATTAAACCAATCCCTTAGATGATGACATAGAAGCAATACCAACCTCTTGGCCCTTGTGGCAAAATGTTGTGAGTCTCGAGGCTCAATTTCCATACAAGAAGACGAAGTTTGCAGCTAGCATAAAAAATAAAATTAAAAAAAAAAAACATCCATCAAGAATAACTGACGTTCTGATGCTGCAGAGTGCAGATTACAAGCCAAGACCTCACCTACAAACCAATCCCCTGGAGATTACATTATCTTATCTATATCCTGTCAGAAATTATCCATCAAGTAACCAATGGATCTCGTTTTGAATAGGTGGTGTAATTATCAGACAATTGAGGATAACATAATTGCTTCTTTTTTTTTTTTTTTTGTAAAGCAATAGCGTTCCACTGATTTATTCATCAGAAAATAGTATACAATGAACAGTGACATTTTCAGTATGGCACAACATGGATAACGAGTACTAATTGTATCATACAAGAGAGAACATTGACACCCCTCCTCCCCACCCGGGCTCAATATTATCAATGTAACAGGCAATAATATCCATGATAATGGAACTGTTGTGCAGGAACGGTAATACAAACCCCTCTGCACTCAAAACTATTTGTGTTATGAAAAGGGGACGAATGCATTTTAAAAAGGAATCGAATTCTAGCACTAGAAAGTGCATAGAACAAATTCCTTTTTAAAGAGAATTCCTGCTAGATTTACTTTTTTCATCATATCTCCAGGACCAGCCATCTTACTTTGGCCTCTTTCGGTAGGGGTATAGAACATCATCAAAAGTCTCCTTTATGGAGTTCCCAACTCTACGCATGTTCCTAGCCACCCCTGATGCAACCAGATTTGCATTCCTTGTAAACCTGCATTTTTGCATAAAAACCAAATATGTCCATTAAACCATCTATACATCTTCAGGAAATTATTGAGTCCCAGTTTATATTGATTACTTCTCAAATTAAATTATATGCTTGCCTGCTAAGGAAATCGTCCCCCACAGAATGAGCTGGTCTGTGTCTTCGAGGCTGAGGTAACTCACGGCCATCTTCTAGAAAACAAATCCCAATGATAATAAACAAAAATGTAAACATGTTGAATTATATAACACATAAATATCTCAAATAGATGCAGATGTCTATAAATGAAATTTTCTCAAGCAAAGAAAGAGAACAGAAGGCTCTAGTTTGATAGACACTCTGCAACAATAATAGAGTTGTGGCCTTGATGATGATAAAGCTTATTTATCATTCCCAGAAACTACCAGACAAAAAATAACAAAGAGAAACTAGTAAAACAAGAAATATTTACCAATTATGCCATAACAAGAGACTTCCCAGCGTCCTCTCTGTTCTATATGGAATTATCTATAATCCCATACTGACTATTAAGCCTGGAAACCCATCATGAACCATGTTTCTTGCTAGTTAACTTATGAATCATTAAAGAAACAAAGAGAGTAAGCCCAAAAAATAAAAACCAATAACTGTGATCAAGATGCCATAGTTGGACTAAACAATGCATGTTATATTTTAGTTCCACATTTGATCCTTGAAAAGAGTGAATGAAAATGCAAATTTCAGAAATCCAATTTGAAAAAGGCAAACAGTTTTCTTGGCCCTTGGCAGGCAATGGTAGCCAGGTATTGACCGCCATTGCCTACCATTTGCTGAGGTGACAACCTTGACCAGAAAGAATTATGTAACACAGAAGAATAAAATGATAATTAATTAAATACGAAAAAATACAAAGAAAAAGGGTGACTTATGCAGGTTGCATGGGCAACAAAGCCATATGCAAATGGTCAACCAAATTTTTTGTTGGTTGTTTTACATTTTCATCACACTATAATTTTTTTAAACCTTAGACATCGTTGTTGGAAACACTAGGAAGTGCTAATTGAGCTACAAACCTCCTAGCATTTTCAGCACACTATAACTGAACTTGTGATGTTGTAAAAACTAAAGAAGATCATACAAGTGAATGGAGTTTATTTTCACTTTTGACAGGGGAGATTTAATTTTAAAAACAAACCCTGCCCCACTACTTATTTCAAAAAAATCAATTCATAAAAAGAGACTGAGAATTTAAGAATATGAAATCCCCCCCGCACCCCCCCCCCCCCCCAAAAAAAAAACCCAGGCCTTTACTAGCTCCACACTTGATACACAGCGATTAACATACTACAGTTCAAGAAACCCACATTTAAAAACTAAGGAAATCTCAACCAATTGACCAGTATGATCAAATAAGTGAAATAAGATATAATTCTTTTACACAACCATCATCTAGACCATTGCTCAGATGCATCCAAACACCCAGGAATTACTTGGAGACCTTGACCAAACTGTAGCCAAGATATTTCAATCAAATCAAAAGAGCGTAACCCAAAATCTTTCCTTACCTTCTCTATTATGAATATGAGCAGGAGCAGAAGCTGGAGCAGGTTCATCAGCAGACAGTCTTCTGTCCACCAAAATCTGCAGTAACTCATCTGTCAGATAAAATTCTATGTTCTAGGTTATAAATAACCACAAACATTTCAAATTTTCGCAAACTGAAATGGTGCACACACAAACACAGAGAGAGAGAGAGAGAGAGAGAGAGAGAGAGAGAGAGAGAGAGAGAGAGAGAGAGAATTCAACCTCAAGGCCAACACAGACTGGCAATTCTGCTTTTGCCCCTTGGTTATCAGCTACACGGTCTTTTCCAATCCTATCCAAATAGACAGAATAACCGACACAACCGTAATTAAAATCGGTAAGATCTCTTCCTTCTTTTGAAGCTTCCTTTGAAGCTTCCATCTCCGTTTGCCCAACAATGTAGCCAGGTACTGCTAATCAAAGCTACTATCAGTATGTATCATGAATTATTATCCTACAATAATAACACTATTTACAAAAATTGACATGGTTCTAACAGCACAAATCGGATCAAGATCAATATGCTCTAGACTAGAGTCTAGACATTAGACATATAGCTCAAAGTTTCAGACTCCGTAAAGAATTTAAGACCTAACAACGATTTTGTTTTTCCAACAGAGACCTCCAGAGTTCATATCCCCCCCTCGCCCATTGTAACTATCGAGTTTATGATACCTTAAAAAACAAAGTAAAATTAAAAATTCAACTGATGTTGTATGTATTTACTGTCTGTGTCCTTGTCCTGGCTACGCAGTACTTAAAAAATTATAGTGATGCAACAGCTGATCAGGAATTATATTGTGAAAATGCGCTTTTATATGATTCGCTATCAATTTTAAATATTATTAAAAGCTTAACAAAAACACAATTCAGCTGTAATTGACAAAATTGTATTGAAACAGAATAAAATAAAATAACCTGTTCGGTTATGAGGAGAAATTGGATTGGATTTTGAAATATGAAGAAAAGAAAAGAGTAATCAAGGAAAGGAAAAGACCTTGTTGGAGGGTGCGAGAGATGCCGATGCAGCGAGGGTTGCGAGCTTTGGATTTGAGAGAGGAAGAGAAATACAAATATCCCTTGCATGTCTTTCCTTTTGCTACTTTCACTTGCCCTTCCTTTGTGTTTGTGTTTGTGTTTGTGTTTGTGGGCTCTTCTTCTCTCTCTGTTTCACTCCTATCCATTCCTCTCTCTCTTTCGTGTCTCTCTTCTCTAATTTGGGATTGTATTTGTATCGGTCATTTTTTTGTTTCTCTCAGTCTCACTCTCTGCAGCAGAAACGATGCTTAAAACGATGTCGTATTGTCAGGGAGCCAGTTGTCTTTTTAACCAAACGTACCGACATTGCATGGCTGAAATCAGAATTCATTAACGGACAAGGCTTTCCTACAAATCAGTTGAATAATCTCCTCCCATTTAAATAGTTTTTTTAAGATTCGTTAAATAGGCAAAGCTTTCTTGAAATTTCACCCTATCATTTTATTAGACGTGAATTTTTAAAGTCTAACAGTTGGATGATTTGTTTTTATTATACGCTACATGCTTGCAAAATTTCAAGAATATCAAAAATCAATAACTATATAATCAATCAAATGTTTAAATTTCAAATTTTTTGTGATTTAAAATTATGCATAAAAAATAATTTTGTTGATCGAATCCTAAATATAATCCGATTTGAACAAAATTTGACATGCGTGTAAAGCACGTATCAAACAAAAAAAATTCAACAGTTACATTTTCAAAATTCAAATCCAATAAAAATATATAGGAGAAGTTTGAAAGATTCTTTATCCTATTAAATAGGTCATATGACACTTGGATAGTTTTATTAAAAGAGATACTACGTCCACAATATTTTTATAATATTTTCACAACAAATTACAAGTGGTTAGTTGTTATTGGTTTAAATTTGAACTTAACACTAAGATTACTTTTTTGCCCCCAACAATAACAACTAGTAACAACCTATCACTTAAGATTTATTGTAAAAATGTTATAAAAATATTTTAAATATATTATTTCTCTTTTATTAATAATCACATAATGGTTCAGTTCAAATTTTCTTCCAAACCAATTTAGATTCCATTCATGAAAGCTTAAAATAGATAACACCTACTATTACACTGATTAATTTTTTATTTGGTGAAGCTTTTTCCATACACTGATTTTTCTTTGCCTCCATCTGGTTCATTTTTAATGAATAATTTTCACTCAATCTTCACTGTAAGTATCCATTTGCCTTGCCCCTATGAGAAATTATGTCTTTCCAAGACCACAAGCGAAAATTGCATTAAGAACAAATTTTAGAAGAATTAATCATGTGTTGCTGTAATCAGAGACTTAGGGAATCTAACACTGATAGAGAACATTATATTTAAATAATATAATATAATATAAAAAAAAAAAGTCTCTTCATCCCCAAGTATAGTGGATTGGAAGTCTATATCAATTGTTTTGGAGTTGTGTGGGAATCAATACATTTTTCCAA
Source organism: Castanea sativa (assembly GCF_040712315.1). Lineage (NCBI taxonomy): Eukaryota > Viridiplantae > Streptophyta > Magnoliopsida > Fagales > Fagaceae > Castanea > Castanea sativa. Next base: position 34,900,604 of record NC_134014.1, on the reverse strand, counting down.
ATCGAAGAGGAGTTATTCACCCAGATCAAGATGGTAATATAAATAAATATGAACCAGACATTTTCAGCCTCCTATCAGGCATTAATTACACTTGGGTGTATATACAAATGCAAGGAAAAAAGGGTGAAACATCAACTAGCCAAGAAGCTCTAAGTTGAGTGATTTAATATGCTTTGATCCGCCTGAGGTACTCCGTACAAGTGCTACACTTCCATCAGCTAGAAAGGAAATGATAGGGATATCACAATACCAGCTGCAAGAGTGGACAAAAGTAGAATCCGAAATGCAAACCAAAAAAAAATCTCTATTGTTTGCAAGTAGTGCTCCTGAAAACAGGATAATATGTATCCAGCTCAAGCTGGTCCAGGACTAGCTGTGTAGACCATAAATAGGAAGAGTGACCTTCAATGAGATCAGTTACGTCAACCTGCAAAGCCAGACAAGGTGACATTGTGAAAAACTGAACCCCAGATGACGAAGTGCGATGGCCAACACAAGAAATGAAACAACTTACATTCTCAATCCCCGGAATATTGATTGGTTGAATTCCTGCTAATCCTTGAGTAAGTAAACTGTCCAAAAATAATTGTTAGTTTATGTGGAAGGACGATCTCAATAGTAACCTCTCCACATAATAATCAAGCTGCAGCCTGCAGCTAACAGCAGCTCTATTTAAGGGCTATTTTTTTTTTTTTTAAATAACGGAATTATATTAACCAAAAGTCCAGGTACACCAGGGGTGTACATGGAAAACAATACATCAAACACATAAATTACAAAGATCAAGCATTTCTAAAAAATTAGAACAAGGGAAAAGATTAAAGGAAGAACTCCACTCAAGCAAGCCGTGAAGAAGAAGAGATTTAAATTCTGAAATAGACATATATAAAAAATTACAACGTATAGTAAAATATGGGGCACTACAATCAAAACATGCAGGGAGTTAAATCAAATTCAATTTTTTCTAAAACATGCGGCATATGTAGTATACATCCAATGAAGCACCTATTTAAAATATCCAATGATCACCCATCTCCTGAGAATGAAACACAACAGTCCTAAACAGTCACAAAAATCATAGGTCAAATCAACATCCTTTTTTCCCCCTTTAAAACAAGAGGGGAAGGGGATTTCAAACCTAGTTATTTCATAAAGGAGACTGGGAAATACCACTGAGCCACAAGGCTCTAGGAAAATCAACATCCTCTTAGGATCATAATCCTAATCATTGTCAAGCAGTTACATTGAAGTTCAAGCAGAGGCTGAAACAGAATCAGCTTCAGCTGGAGGTGCTCACTCAGGTTTGGTAGTTTGATTCACATAGGTTGGTTCATTTTGGAGACATAAAACATTTTAAGGGGGCCTCTTCTCATTGTCTATATTTCCAAAGCAATAGTGTATGATTTCACCTTTACTTTCCAGAACTAAAACTACTCAGGGAGAACTGTCCAAAATTTAGAGTATGTCAATCTGCAATGAACAGAAAGCAAAACCAACTTTCCAAAATTGGGGAACATGCAGTAGAGTGCTGGACCATTTTGAAGAAAAGACAGGCATTTTATAGAGAGTTACAATGAGACACACAAGATAAGTATTTGCCCCTATGCTACTACAGGCTGGGAGACATACACAAACACACGCACATGTGCATGTGCATTTTTATTTTTTTTTGGGGGGTGGTTGAAATTACAAGAAGTAAATGCAGAAAGGTCACAATCACTGAGACTCCCCTGAACCATTGAGAAGAAATGACGTTAATTTTTAAAATTAGATTTCTATTATCTCCTTTGGTGGGCACATCCATGCATTTCATATAAAATACGTGTATAACTTCCATTAATTTTTAAAATTAGATTTCTATTATCTCCTTTGGTGGGCACATCCATGCATTTCATACAAAATACGTGTATAACTTCCGTTAATTTTTAAAATTAGATTTCTATTATCTCCTTTGGTGGGCACATCCATTCATTTCATATAAAATATGTGTATAACTTCAAAAGCACGCATAAAACAAGCTTGGATTGGGTTGGTTCATTATAGCCACTGGAGCACTTGCTTGCTAAGATAAAGTTGTTCCAAGTTCACTAACTTGGCAGATAGGATCACCAAACAGAGAGATATATGGACTATAATAGTTGTGGCCCATAGATGACCTCATGTACATCTAGAGCAAATTCCTGCATTTTGTAAATCTGGTATAATTATACCATATTACATTTTGCAGACCAGATATAACTATACCATAGTGCATTGTCCATGATGCATGCATACCTAGCACGGAAAGCAACACCAAGCATCCAATCATTTTTGGAATAAGCATTCACAAATCTTCCAGCCACCATCTGCAACACAGCATGAGGTGATAGAGGACTTCCTCAGATGAGAGTGCGTACTAAATAAAGATCTGCTCTAAACAAAAAAAGTCAAGTGAATTCCAATCACCTTTCTAGCAGCTTCCCAGTTCTCATCATTAATGGAGATGGGTGCTCCTAGAAGAACAACTCTCTCTACAAGTTCAGCTGCCAATATTCAGAAGAGGAGCATTAAGATCACTCTAGCAAATCCACAAAATATGTGAAGAGTAATTTGTACTTTTTACCATCACGTTCAGTCTCAGCCAAAAACTGGAGACACTTGAAAATTACTCGTGCTCCAAGAGAGTAACCTACTAGTGTCACAGGCCTGAAAGATTCATAGAAAACCAACAATAGAATTAAGAAGATTGATCTCTCTGAAATTTTTGAAGACATTAGTTTAAGAATAGTATTGCCAAGTTCTGACTTGACATACCTGTTGCCTTGCAATCCACTTAATAACACTTCAGCAAGCAGCTTCCCTGCTTTGTCTGATCTAGAAAGTGACAAAATATATAGCCGCATGTAGAAAATCGCAAAAGAATTAAGAAATAACATGTTCAATATGTGACAATTCTGAAAAACATTGTTTTATCTTGTGCTGTTAAGATGCATCGTTTTGTATGCTCTCACTCAGTACTAGGTTTCCCTATAGTATTCCCCCAGTCTTCTGACTAGCTCTATCAATTCCAATATATTCCTACAAAATTAAGTCCAAAAACCAGATTTATCACTACAGCTGCAAGCATCCTCCTTTACAAACTTCTACCTAGGCTACCTTCTTCAGGATGCAGAAATATGGAAACCCTCACTCCAAAAACCACGTGCATGCAATTCAAATGAAAATGGAACCAGAAGAAGTTTTTCCCCTCTTCCCATCTAAGAGTTCCGTTCCACTTATAGTTAAGAGTGGAAAAGTATACCTGTCAACAGCAATTGTCCACTTGCTATCTATAAAGTCGGTTGCGGCAAGTAGCGCTGCTGGCCAAGCCAATGCTGTTATGAGTGTGCTTAACACAGTCAGCATTGCACCTTGCTTCATCATCTGCAATGCAAGCCCTACAGTATGCAGCAGCAACATCAACATCATACATGCTTCTTATGATTGCAATTATAGCTTATTTTAACAGCAGCCAAGAGTTCAAAAGCAAGTACTTGAAGTAAGCCAATCCTGAATTGCAGTGCTCACTGCAATTAGATTCTTAGACTCCCACTGAAGCGCATACCTAAATGCCAAGGTCATAAGAAATATCAAATTTGTAAATTTTGTTATGACAAGCATCCAAGTTATTACTTTTTAACGGATTATTATCAACATAAGAAACATAAGATACAGAAGGAAGATAAAATAAGTATAGCAGTTCCATCAAATTCATACTGCATTGACATCATATCTTCCACTCCCAAAAAAGAAGAAATAATATTGTTCTATCACACCATGAGTGATAAGAGTTCATAGATGATACTAGCATAGTTCATAAAAACTGAAGAAAAAGTAATAACGTTCTACAACTCTCTTTTTTAGTTTAGCTGATCCAATACTCATGAAAAACCCTCAAATAAATTAGAGAACAAATTTCTGATAAATCTCACATAGGTGGAACATTGAACTACAATGAAAAAAGTGCCAAGAGAAAAAGCTATTAGAGACATACATCACCCACTTGAAACGCATAAGAAATTTAGAATCGCCCTATAAATGGTTAAGTGGGATACAAATAAGCATTTACTTTCTCTTTGGTCCTCTTCTCAGAAGCGAAAATAAAAGAGAGAAGAAAAAGTAAAATAATATCCCCGTGTTTCATTATGCACAAAAACGAAAATGTTTGCTGTTCTTTTCTCATTTTCTTATTCATCTTCCGTTGTTGCCCAACTATCTCTCAACAATCACCTATTTGAGAATAAATTCCAGTGGGCCTCTCTCTGTCTTGTTAAAGAACCAAATGGCAGAATGGCAGAAAATTCAAAACTTTACTTTTAAGTTTTAACCACTTCAGTGATAAATTAAACACGATATAATATCAGGAATTGGAAGGTGGCAAAGATATAAATACCTTTCTAAGTTATTATTTTGTCCTTCCCAAGGCCTTACAAAATCTTCCTCATCAAAAACAAATCCCGAGACCAAGATCTCAACTGCTAGCCTCTGATATAGAAGTTCAATTTTTTTGAGTCCATAAATTAGACATATGTAATGTTAACAAGATGGGAAGAGGGTGAGAGAAATGGAGAAAATCATAAAATACAAAAACCATAAAGATAGTCCTCAGACTGAAAGGTTTTTTTACAAAATAAAATAAATTACTGAAAGCATTCCTTAAGGAAAAATGAAATGCTTCCATGAAATATAAAATAGAAGCTACAACAACTCACGCCTTGATTATGGTTTTCTCCTATAGCTTTGAATTCAAATTCATCAACACTTCCAACTCTTCTAGCCATTTTGGTCCCTGTAAGTCCAGCACCGGCCGCTGTTTTGGATAGAGACATCGATGAGTTCTCCGTCAAATAAGCAAAATATCACTTATGTATATACAATTTCCGGAAAAAAAAGAACTGTTTTACTGATAGAACTATTGACTAAAGTATCGTGATAGTGAATAAAGGAATTCGACATTAACTTGCAACATAAATTGCAAAGAGGCATCCTGGAGTAAAAAGTTTTATACCATCATCTTGAGGATTCTGTTGGTGTTAATGGGTATGCATGACTCATTTTCAAGTCAGTGAAAGCTAACTATAATGAATACTCGAAAATCAGACAGACGCTTTTAGTCAAAACCCCTTTTAACAACTAAAAGACCACATAAGGACTTGCTATATAACCCTAACTGCCAGCACAATTGTGGACTTCTCTATGAAATCTGCTTTTTAAACTATTCTATGTGATCATTCAGTTCAAAACACTTTAATTATCATGCAGTAAGAAAGGTATAACAGGATCACCCTCATAACGCAATCAAAAGATAGCATTCATCCTATAGAAATGTTAGTTAATTAGACTAGCAAGGTCATTCCTGAGGAGCCACATCCAAGTTAAACAAAAGACCCTCATAAGACATGTAGAGACATAAAAAGAACAGCCCAATTATATACTACTGCATAAAACAATCACAGATCAAACACATTGGACACACCAAAAACATCTATTTTTTCCTTTAAAAGGGATAACAGATTTATAAGATCATTTGAGAAGATTAAACTATGGAATGTAATCAAGTGTTCACCTCCAAATGACGCAGCAACAGCAACTGAACCAGCAACAGTTCCTGCAGCACTTGCAGCTGCCGCAAACCCACCAGCCCCAATCACAGGGATCAGAGTCCCTAATGTTGGAGCTAGGGCACTAAGTCCTGCAGCGATTGCTGGGGCAGCTAATCCTGTTAATATTGAAAATGAAACTGAGAAGTCAACCACAAGAAGAGTGTTTTTCAAGTGGAAATTTTTATGAAAAACAAATATGAGGCTCCATACCACCAGTAATTGCCATCAAGGCGCCTCCAGTTACCGCAGCCGCACCAATGATACCACCACGCTTCCATTTAGCCCATTTGTTTTTTGAAGTTTGTTTTTCTTCTTCTCTCTTTGATTCTCCCTCTTTTGCTAAAGCCATTGCAGAGCAAGCAACCATTATCTCAATTGCTTCCTGCAACACAAAAACTTCCCTTAACAAGGTCAAAATATAAAACATGATCTTTAACTAAAAAGACAAAAAATTACAATTAGGTTTAATATATATATACACACACACACACACCTACAAGTACAATTACAAGTGATTAAATGACAGAGGAAAAAAGAAGGGAATGCATCTCAATGGTGATTTCCACTGAATGTTAGATGATATTTTGACTTATATCACTAGAGCATAATAGGGAGTTGAGAAATCTTTTCCTCATCCATCATAGGACCTAATACCAACAAAATTCTCATCCACATTTACAATGACCAACAGAGTACCAAGAGTTTGAGTACACAAACCATTTTTGTCCATTTGATATCAAACCAAGTTGCCAGCAAGCGTAAAGCCACACGATGTCGAGCATCATAGCCCTTTCTTTGTCGGTTACACTTTTTGTTGTCATCACTTGTATCTGCCAGACAAGCTGAAAGAAGCACATAGAGAACTGTAACTTTCCTCCGATAACTAAGCATTGTTACCTCCTCAATTGGTTTCTCATCCATTTTACTCATTAACGCATGATCTGCATCTTTAATTTCAAACGTATTACTATCTGTCTCCTGCAACAAGTGCACATCTTCTGCTTCCAAGTTTGATTGCACTTCAGCAGTGGAAAATTTCTCACGACATTCATGTTCATATTCACGAAGCTTTTCCCTCTTAGCCTTGGAAGATTCAGAATCTTCTTCCATGCTACGTGCAGTAACATCGACAGCTGTTGACAAAGCAAGTTCCTGTTCTTCCCTTTGAGAAGAATTTTCACCACTTTCTTCTGCAAGTAACCTCAAGAACTGTGACAAAATAAAATCTTTAAGTACAAAAAAGAAAGAGCTAACAAATTAAATAACGTAACTATGTAAATACGAACCTAATTCAAATACAACAAATGGCCTCACAAAGGAATTCTTAATTGAAATAAAAAAAACCTCTTTCTAAACATCAAGCATCATACAGGAAAACCTCAAACAAGTTTTTTACATTTGTGAATGTATGTATGCATGCCTGTGAGAGGGGAACATGATGCAAGAAATCAAACCACATACTGCTCCAACATGATGGTTAGCTGAAGAAGTCCCAGCAGTTTCCTCAAGTCCATACCATGCACTAGAGCTGATCTCTAAAAACCTATTCATGACATGGTCAACATTCAAAATCAATGATCACTCTACAACAACAACAACAACAACAACAAAGCCTTAGTCCCAAATTTTCAGGGCCGGCTATCGATCCTCAACAAATTACTTAAAGTCGGCTACATGTATCATTTTCCTGCTTTCTATTCTTCACTTACAAAATCAACACTCCCAAAAAAATTAAAAATAAAAAATCCCAAATTAACATAAAAGTAAAGGCTGCATTATCTTGTTCTATCAAGAATAAAAATTCCAGGATTTACATTACATGTCCCCAAAATGCAATTGTTATAAACACAAAAGAGAGTCATAACATGTATCATTTTCCTCATTTCTGTTCTATCTGAATTCATACACTCTATTACAAAATCAACTATCACTTCCCAAAAAAAAACTAATACCATTGACATTAATTTACTTGCAAAATAAATGAATAGGAAGAATCAAAAGTAAAACCCATCCCAATTACCGCATAGTCATAGACTCATATATAGGATTTACATTACATGTCCCCAAACTGCGATTGTTGAGAGTCATAACATTATATTCCAAAGTTGACATTAGATTGAAGAAAGAAGAAACTGAACTCACTTGAAAACAGGTCGGAGCAGGCCCGAGTTTTGGTGGACCCAAAGCCCCGGGTCCTCGGAGACCGCGTCGTTACTACTGCTGCTGCTATCACTGGTTTTGGTTCGGTCATCGGTTGGGTCATCCAAGCCCAGCGGGTGGGTCTGGTGGATCTGGGCTTGGTGAAGAGCGAGTCCAAACAACGCTCCCGCTGCGTAGCTTTGCGTCGGCGTCAAATACGACGTCGTTGCCATATTACTCTGAAGTGTTTTTTTTTTTTGAAAGTCGGAAATTCGTAGCTGACGTTAAGTATATACTAGCATTTTGTGGAAGGTGTAATTGAGAAGAGAAGAGAACAATTCAATTCTTTCTTGGAAGCTCGTGAAAAACCATGCCGTTTTGTTTTTGCCCAGTCAATGTCAAAAAACTTGAAATGACTGACACGTTACCCTTTTTTTTTAATTATTAATTACTACTATTAGCCATAAAGGCTTAATTGGAGCCGTGTAGCCAGAAAAGAACAGTGAAAAAGAAAAAAATAATAATAAGCCAAGAGGTGAAAAAAAATCATCAAAATCATAATCAAAGTATCATTGACGGTTAAAAAAATGATAAATAGTTTATTTAATCAAGTTTTTTGTTTAATTCATCAGGGTAAATACCTCTTGTTTACTATGTAAATTGGTCCTGAAAAGTGGGATCAATTTTCAGTAAAAGCTTGTTGCGAGAATTGTTGTATTTGCAGATTTTTTTTATCTTTATCTTTTTAAATAATTCAATAATTTTAAAATGAATTTTTTGAATTTTGAATATTTTATTTGAAAACACAAAAAAAAAAAAAGTATCAACAAGTCGAACAACCAGACTCTATATTACTATTAGTATATTGCTAGGCAAAAAAAAAAAACAAGAAAAGGAATTGAATCGCCGACTCTGCAACAGAATTCATGTGTCTCTTCTCTTGGCGTTAAGCGTGGTACGTGACTGATCATTACATGCAATAGACGTTTCTATCTAAACAAACAAAATTTACATGCAATAGACGTGTTCTAAACCCTCAACTATAAATCAGCCCAAAAAAAGCCCCTTTTACTCTAGGACACTTTTGTATTCAACACAAGTGGTTGATTTAGACCTGAAGGTGATTGAGAGAAACAGTATAGTGTTATATATACAGCCTTTTTCTTTCTTTAAATAGAGCACATTTATAACTCAACATAACGCTTAAGTACAACGAAAGGGCATGCATGTGATGCGAGACATCACGTTCCATAAAAATGTATGGCACAAAAAAGCAAAAGATAAACCTTTTTTTTTTTGCTAAACAGCAAATGATAAACTTGCTTTCAAGTAAAGGTCCACATCACATCAACCTTTGACACCAGCTGATCAACACATTGATTTAGCTTCCTTGAACACGACTGACTAAAATAAATGTAATCAATCCTTTTTCTAGATCATAGAAGATTCCTGCAATCAACAAAGACAAAGAGAGAGAAACCAAAAATACGGAGAGGCATACAATTCGTGATTAACAAATTAATAAACAACAACAGTCTTCAGCATCAAGTTCAAGTTCAAGTTCAAGTTGTTTCTCAAAAAAAGGTTCAAGTTCAAGTTCATGAGCAATGTTACTTTGTAACATTACATGTCCCCTTTATACACCGCCATAAATAAGGTTGGACATATATTGGTTGATACAGGCAGTGACGCCCATTACCCATCTTCAGTCTTAAGTAGTCACCAAAAGCCTACTTGATACAGCCCTTTTAAATACCCTTCTTCTTTTTTTTCTTTTTTAAGTTTCGGATCCATTCCGTTTTCATATTATAACAACATATCTATCATCTAATGGTATTGGATAGAATGACTACATTGATTGAATGCATATCAAAGTCAAGACTAAGAGTGGTGAAATGAACAAAAATCAAAGGTGGTTTAGGAATGAACTGAGTTTTAAGCAAAGTTAGATGGTGTAATTGAGAGTTTATAACAATAATACTAGTAATAATTTTATTATATTTTTATTGGTAAGTTACAAAGTAAATTTGAATTGCTAATCCTCAAATTCACCAGCTCTCCTCTCAATCCACATGCCCTGGGCCCGCTAAGCAACCTAAGATATTTATTAAACGAGAAACTTCAATTCTCATTCAACACAACCCCGCCAGTGGTGGTCCTAAGAGAGACTAATCAATGTAGGCAAAAACAACTATTTATATATAATAGCGTTTGAGCAGACATCTGCATAGTCCACAAATTACACCCCCCACCCCACAATTTGGGGTAGCATGTGTATCCGACCAAGATTCCAGATGCGTCAAAGCAAAAGTCATGAGGAAAGCGTTGTGGCAGGCAAATTAAATCACCCTTCCTAAATTGTCCACAACTTTGCAACTCTAGAGCTACCCAGATATTCAAAAAATAATGTTTTACGCTGCTTGTTGACTGATACTTTTACAGGTTAAATTGCAACATTGGTAAGAACCAGACTTCCCTAACATGAATAATGATTACAGAATTAAATGTGCCTAATTGCATAGAACCCCATAATCATGGGTGCAAATAACCACATGCCGCCCCCTTCTTGCAGTAGCCACTTTCATAAAACTTACAAACTCGCTGCCCTTTGGGAGGAGGCCTGAAGGAACCTCCTCCATTTCCACCACCATACATGGGCTGTCTGTTCCATGTACCCCTACCTCTACCATATCCAAAATCCCTGCTCTGAAAACCCCGATCTCTAGGGCCAGAAAATCTGTCACCACCATATCTTGGTTGGGTTCCCCAAATGCCAACATTCCCAGCAGAAGCACTCAAATTCATGCTTACACTGTCCTCTGCTGCTACTTGACCAGTTCCATAACCCATATTTGTAGTTCTTTGATCTAATCCTCCCCAGCCCAAGTTTGCACCTCCCTGCACTGCTCCATAACTAGTGGCTGTACTTTCTGATCCCACTCTCCAATCTGTGGTACCCATGTCCCAACTTGCTGTAGATGGTGGTGTAGGTTGGATGTCAGAACCAGATTCCCATTGGTTAACTGAAATATCGCTGGGCTTTGCATCTCCCTCCACTTCAAAACTTGTGGAGGAATGCCCACTGGACCTTTTTTGAGGATCAAGAACATCGGCCCCAGATACACCATGTGGTTCATCAGTCACTGTAGATTGAGAAGGTACTTGTAAATCACCAGTGGAGCTTAAGGCATCACCTTTTCCTGGATCAAGTGCTGGGCTAAACCCATCTAAAGGACTCATACAATCATTTTTAGAATCATCTATCAATGCATCTCCACACTTCATAATTGAAGTAGGGGAAGGCAAGCCATCAAGAGACTCCATTGCTTCAACTTCAGCCAACAGATCTGAAACTGATTCATCAGCTAAAGAGCAGAAGTCAGCAGGTTCAGTAACTATTGCCTGCCAATTAGATGTATTTGATGGAGGATGGGACGGGGAAGAGTGTGTCAGTTGGTCATTTATTGAAGTTGGGGTAGCAGCATGATCACTGATCATTTCAGTGGGTTTCAGAGAAGATGCAGAGACAAGACTGGAGTCCCATTCCTCAACAGAAGGTTTGGCTGGAGAAGGGGGGTACCCACCCCATTTAGCAGCTACATCATGAATTTGAGTCCCACCACCCACTAAACTAGAAGCAGTGCTCCAGGTAGGGTCTGCATTTTGTACAGGAACACTTGAAGAAACAGCTTGCTTGTTTTCACCAGCCTGACCTTTTGAGTCTTCGTTGTTTTTCTTTGGAGTGGGACCGGGCAGATCTGGAATAACAATTTCCTGATTTTTCACTGTTGTTTCAAGTGACTTAACTACAGAGGTAAAACCAGAATTGGAATCCCAGCTGTTCAATGAACCATTCATGGGTGGAGGCCTCTGGCTCTGTTCAGAAGATTGGCCTGAATGGCCCTCACTATCAGATCGGTTCTCATAACCCTGTTCATTTTTAGTTTGACCGTCAGCGGTACTGTTTGAATTGCAATTTCCATTTTCCTGACCAGAATTGCTTTCACCCCCATGATCTTTCCTCACTTGATGTGACAGAGTTTCATCAGACTTCCCAGATAATGCAGGTGGGGTTAATGAACTATTACACAATTGAGGCTGGTCAAGCCAGGTACTATTTCCCTGGGATGAGTCCCAGCCTGGTAGAGAAACTCCATTCCTTATCTCATCAGAATTAGTAACATCTGCAGGTGTAGTCCAACTAGAAGAATTAGAGCCCCATTCGTTGCCCCTAAAAACTTCATCATCATTATTACTATAAACACTTGAGTCTTCCTGCTTTGGCTTTGAGCTCCCCTCAACTTCTTTATTGTCTGTCTGAGCAGCATTCATACTCTCACTCCACCCACCATCACGGATATTATCTCCAACATCTGAGGCAACTCCAACTCCCTGAGACAGTAAATTACCATCATCCGGAAAAGGTGGCACTTCATGGTATCGTCCACTTAGAGCATCAGTCAAAAGTACAGATTTATCTTGCTTTTCATTTATCCTCCATATTCTCTGATCAGAAGGGAAGTGCTCACTCCATTTACGCAGCTGCAGCATAGAGAATGGCCCTTGAGTTTTGCCAGCTGGGTCCTCGTAGTGCCAAATTTTGTCAGTCTCAGAATCATTAGCAGATTGCTCTGACACTGAAGAATGAGCCAGTGGTGAAATTTCTGATGCAACCACCACTGCTTGACTATTCCAAGCAATGTCCAATGAACCAGAAGTATTAACCTGGTTTACTGGTGGATTCCAACTATTTATTCCAGGTGCTTCTCTTTCCTGATTCCAAGAGGATTCTTTCACTGTATCATGAAGCTGAGAAGCACCACCTTCATCAGAATTACTAGTCATACCAACTTTACTACTCTGCTCACAAGACTTGGTAAAGTTTTTTCTGCTTCCAACATCGTCTGATATATCACCTGCTCTTCGTGCAGAGATAGGCTCCCTCCCCTTTCTACCATAGCCAGAAGGTTTTGGTCTCAAACTAACATCTGCACGCACACCAGCACCATTACTACCAAATTAAAAATTCAAATTAAAACTTAAAGATAATATAATATCAATTGTATGCGTTCCATGTTCATAAATCAAAAGTAGGGACCTTGTCTCTTCTCATCTAATTCCCCAGCATTATCCTCAGAGTCATAACTTGGATCCATTTTTGGATCGGTGTGTACTTCAGGAATCTCATACAGTCTGCGCTGACGCTCCTCGGGTGACTTCAGAAGTTGTAATTTCTCCACGCATTCTCTTAACGTGCAACATAGTTAAGGAATGCTTTATAAATTTGTACCAATTTCTTTGCAACATCACAAATATTAAGAATAGAAAATGCTACCAATCAATGGTTACAAGGTAATTCTTTAGCAGTGTGGTGTAAATATTTTAACTCACATGCTCTATTTTCAATTGCCATTAATATAATAATAATTGGTAAGTCACACATGCACCCAATAGGTTAACTTCAAAAACAAATGAAATAAATTTGAAGATTAAAACATCTCTTTACTTCCCCCATTACATCCCAACTATCAGATATAACATAAAGTGAAACATCAAGAGATGGCTACAAGGCTAGCTATGCTCTATTTCTACAAGCAGTCAAAAAATCAATGCTGACAAATGAGTGTAACCAACATGAGGTTCTTGAGATGGATGAGGCAGAAAAATTTATAATAAAAAATGAGCCTTTAAAATATTGAAAATGTGGTCATTCATCAATCATGCCACACATCATTCCCTTGGGTTCTCAAATATGTAACCAGCAATCCATCTTAACATCCAGGAACACATAATCTACGCAACTTCAATGGGAATATTCTTTATTTTATTTTATTTTATTTTTGATAGGTAACTTGTATGGAATATTCTTCCTCAAATGAATTTCCATATACAGATATTTGGCATAACTAAGGTTTAAAAAAAAAAACAGAGAAGGCATTTGTTTTCAAACACCAAGAGTTTAAATTGGCAGGGGGGAAATTCAAATATCAAATAGAATGAAACAATTTGAAACAACAAAGGATATTCTTTCTTATGTCCCTTTTCACTTGCTCGATCACGTAGATGATTAAGTCTCAATATCTCTGCTTCCAGCACCTAGATTGCAAAATAAGACCACAGCGTTCAGCAATGATTTTCCAGGGTAAAACATTTATAAGCCACAACATTCACTCAACGCAATTGTAACAGACTAAAAGAATATTTACTACACAAGCATCCTGCATACAAAACTGCCTCATTACCCCAGGATCAAAAGGAAAGGAACTCACATCATTCACTCTCACTGCTTTAAGCGTCATTGCCTTTGTCTGAATCTCACCCTACAACCAAGAACAAGTTTCCTTTACAAAAGGGATGCAAAATTCCTAGGTTGAGACATAGGGGAACATAAGAGTCAAGACTTACCACATTCAACTGTTTGATGAGCCCGCACTTTATACTCTGGCGTAAACGTTTGCACTCATCCTGAAAACATAACATAAAATATCAACTATAGAAGCCAACTAGTAAACTCCATTCATGATGCTCCAAAATACTACACCTCACCCAGGTAGTCTTGCTCGCAGAATAAAATTCTATATGACACTGCTAGTGTGTTTAAGTTGTGAATGTTCATACAATCCAAAAATAATACGAAATTGAAATAGCACAAATAATGCAAATACTCTTTCAGTTCATTCATTCATGCTAAAGGTGGTAAAGGTAAGGCTTCCACAGGCATTTCTTGCAATGGCTTGATCCTATTACGCAATTTGGATATCAATTCAGACTTTGTATTTATGAAATCCAACCACAGTTGAGTATGTGATCATCCCCCTGAGAAGGACTATAGATCTCTGCAGTTTGGGTTCACAGTTCTGCAAGGTGGTTTACATTTGAAATTCAGGCAACTGATGTGTACACAGTACAAACTTGGTGGAAAAGGTTAAAAGAATGTTGGATGTTAGTAGGCAAGTTGTAGATGGATATACTACTGCTTCAGTGGATGGATTCATTCATTGGCTTGTGAGTTACCCTGATATATCTGATTTGATATGTTCCTTTTATCTCAGGAACAAGCAGTCTGAACCAACCATGCAAGTAATTTTGTGTCTGTACATATGTACTGACACATGTTTGAATGTATCGATATATAGGTCTCCACAACTTTGGTTCACACTTGGGATCATCCAATCCTCTCTGCCTCCCTTCAAGCCCAAACCCACCTCCTCCTCCTCCTCTGCACCACTGCCACTGCCACTGCCACTACCACAAGCACAACCACAACCACAACCCCCCATCTCTCTCGCCTTCAAAGTTCAACCGCACCTCCTCCTCCCCCGCTTCCTCTCCACCTCCCTTTGCCAACTATCAAAACTCAAACCCATCAACATCGACACCCAAAATGCCTGCCAAATCCAAACCCATTGCCTCTGGACCTATGCCCTCACCTTCAGCTGCATAGCCATGGATCAACCAGTGATTCCTCCTCCTCCTCCGCTTCCTCTTAGTCTTCGAAGCCATGGGTCAACCAAAAAGGCCCCATCTATGACTCTTTTTATTGTTTTGGGAAAATACATTGGGATATCTGTTGATTATTGTTTTATTTTGAGAAGTTTTTGTTGTGATTTTGGGATGATAGACAGATTGATCGTGACAAAAAATCGGTTCTGTGAGAGAAAAAAAGGTGTGAACAGAAGAGGAACATACTGAATGAAAGGAAAAGGAAGGAGAAAAGAGTCGTTGGCATGGGTTTTAATGCATTATTAGCGGGCCCAATTGCTTTAGTGAAAATGAGAAGTAGAATGAGAATAAAAGGTAACTTTTTTTAACTTTTGACTTCTGCTCTAGAAACATAAATTTGAAAAATGCATTCTACACAAAATGCATTCTGCAAATCTCAATATGTCCAACCAAACACCTTAATTTTTTACAGAATGCATTTTACACCTAGAAATCCGTGGGAATGTGTTTTTGTAGTGGTTCCAAACACTACCTAACAGTAGACTAAAATACAAAAATCATGTTTTTAAGTTACAAAAAATACTCAAGTAGACCATAAAAACTGCATTATGCACTAACAACTACTTAAATCTGAGTAGGATTTTTTTTTTTAACTCAATTGTTACAACAAGTGGGGGAGGGGCATTTGAACTTTGATTCTCCTCTAAATGTGAACAGGCAATGCCATTGAGCTATAAGGCTCTTGGCCTAAGTAGTTAACACAAATGAGAAAAAAAAAATCATCATTTTTGTTTGTGATGGAAACCATACTGTCCTATTATTACAAGATAAAAAGGTAGCAATTTTCATTTCTACAAAATGTAGGAGTTGAGAAAAATATCACCTCAGAGAACTCCTGGTTTGAAATCCCCTCAATTGATATGACCTCTTTCTTGTCTAAATTTAAGATTTCAAGCATCACATCTGTAGTTCTTTCTCCAATTTTATATGCTTCAGCCACCTTGCTTGTACCTAATACACAAAAACCTTAAAAGTGTCACAATTTTGCGTAATATGTGTTTTACTGTGTACATTTAGAGGATAGGTGTTATAAAGTCAATACCTACAACTTGTACAAGCCTATACATTTCTTGCTTTTGGTCATTATTGGGAATTCTTATTCGCACAAATGAGCCAATAACTTTTTCGTTAAATTTGTCAGCATCATCCATAAGGCTCTCCATCAAATTACGCCGCAAGTAAATCAAGTTAATGTTGTGAACATCAATTGCTGCAAATGCATCTAAATTAATGTGTGATCCTCTCTCACCAGGTTTTTTACGTGTTCTACGCCTCTTATCACTACCTGTCGGAAGTTGGTTATCATAATTCCCATCAGTCTCCAACTGACTAGCAACAGCATCGACAACCCCCACTTTTAAAATATCATCTGCTGGAGAGTTTTCTTTTATAAGAAAGTGAGATTCAAGAAGCTTGAGCATTTCAAAGTGACCAACACATGCTTTTCCAAATAGACTTATAAGCCTTGAATCACAAACAATTTGACATTTTCGCTGAGGATCACGGAGATTGTTTTTCCTTATATACTCTAGCAAAAGAGCCTGGACATCAAACTGAGATAGCGGGGATGTATCACCATTTTTCGTATGCGCAACAAACTCTAAGAGTTCCTTTGATGCCCATATTGTGCCTTCAGGCAGATACATCCCATTATTACTAACTGATTTTTCCATAGATAGAGAGTCTTTATTAAGCAGAGGCTGCTTCCTAGTCTTTCTCTTTCTGGAATTATTTGTTTCTATACCTGTACAAGAATGGTTGAAACTAGAACCTTTGTCATTATTACCATCATAAACTTCACCTGAAGATTCCGTCTTGCAAACTATAGTATCAGCTTCTTTCCATGGATTTTTGGCTCGAGTAAGCTCATCTAAAGTCAAAGACAGTTTCCCCTTCAAAAATATCCAATACATCTTGAAGAGATACTCCCAGCTGCTTTTGTCATCAAAATCCACTTGAGCCTGCACAACATAATAAATTATTCCATATTATCAGCCCTGGAATTTTTTATGCCTGCCCTATCCAAATTCAACCAAGCTGAGAGAGATTTTTTTTTTTTTAACAAGTCCAAGCTAAGAGAGCTTTGCTCACAGCAGAAAGTGACCAAAAGAAAGAAAAAGAGGAAGACAGAAGGAGTGTTCAGCATATCAATTCCTTTTTCTTTCTTTTTTTTTCCTTTTTTTTTTTTTTTGATCAACAATAATTAAAAAGCGTACCGTGTCCTTATTTCCTTGCAAATTCTCGATCAGCATCACAGTTCTCATGCACGCACCACAAAATCCATTGTTTCCTCTTACGCACAGATAATCAGCATCTTTAATACAACCCTTGCACAAAGAATATGTACAAGTATAGCACATATAATGCGCAGCCTTGTGACAACTACTGCATATATGCCAACCTGAAATGCATGAACACAGTAAAGAACAAAAAGCCATACAGCCTAAAGATCATAAGTCAAATTACTAACGGAGATTTAGAAAAAAATGATAACTTCATTTAGTGTATGTTTGAAATGGAGAGAAAAGGTGGGAGAGGATAGGAGAAGAGGGGATGGTAGCAGGAATTTTAGTATATTCTGGCCACCTTCCCCAATCCTCTCCTCTCCCTCATCTAAGCATAGGATTAAAATAGCACCGACTACTGAAAACTCCAAAACAAAATATTTAAAAACCCAAATAACAGACATAGAGTTCCATTTTATAAAGGTAATTTATACGGGCATGCAATAGTAGGTTTTGACCCGGGACCTCACCCTCCACCCATTTGCGTAGGATGAGAAAAGTGTCATTTTCATTTAAGTCATAACTCATTGATAACTTCACAAAAAATACTTTTTGAGTCCGTTTGGCCCCGCAAAATTGCGGGGCAAACCAGCATCTTTCTACAAAATCAAAATTCAATTGTTTAGCATCGTTTTAAATAAAGGAATTGCCTTTTTTGAAAACACCAAAGATCATGTTTGCAATTCACATATAGTAGGTAGCTTTTTCGTTAACACACCGCTTTTAAAACCCAAATCAAGTTTTTGCACCGCAGTATTTTCTAAAACTGCTAACCCAAACAGACACTTTTTTATTTCGTAATACTTTTTCCAATAACATTGATTAGAGGTGAATTCGAATACAAATGATATTACACAAAAGGAAACCAATGGCATCAAACATTTAATAACAATCAAGTCATTTTGTTGATCAATAATATTTACATCAAGATGGTAATCTATAACAATAACAACGTACACATTGAAACTACCATATAATGCCTATATAACAAACATGCCCCACCTGCGGGAAAGGATCCCCTTCAATTGAATCCTCCCGTTTTTAGTTATATGTGTGACAGGTGGTACTTATTCAATTTTTAAATACCACGTGCCTTACAGCTAAACAAAAATTGAAGGGAATTGGATAATTCAATGAGAGTGATCTTATACTTCTAGTACCACAAAATTCGGACACAACAGTAAATGAAACTGTTAAAAACTATCAGATTGCTTTCCTTTCATATGGCTACAGGATAACACAGCAACTGTATTCTATAAACAGAGAGATTTAAAAGAGAATTAGATGCTAAAACCAACAACATACCGCAATTCCATTTAGCCCGCGATTTAAAGAATGCCTCGTCCCGCTTAATGCATGAAGGATGGTATGCTTTAGGGCAGCCCCTAACAAGTAATAAACAAAAACAAATAAAGTAAATTAATAAGCTTTATTTCTTTCTCTCTCTTTTTTCTCCTTTTGGGTAATGGAAATGAAGAAATGAATAAATAAACAAAAACTTAAAACCCTAACCCACGCTTTCGTTGCCCATCAACTTTTTTCAAAAGCCAGAATCAGCTAATTTTACTCTTAATTGAGCAACTTTCGGTTTCACTGTTCTCATTCCTCAAGCCCTAAATAGATTAGCAACGACGAAACAAAGCAAAAGAGAAAAATAAGCGAAGAAGACTATACTGACCGGCGATCACAGAGCACGAGGCTACCACCATCGAAGCAAATGAAACACACGTCCTCTTCGTCCTTCTTCTTCCTCGGCGGTGGCGACGTTACGGTCATCTTCGGCTGACCTCTCGGCGGTCTACCCCGCTTTCTCTTCGCCACCACCACCGTCGTCGTCGTCGACGTCGTCGAAGTAACAGTAGTAGCAGTAGTATCCGGCACCACCGGAACGGGAGAAGGCTCCAACTTGTTCTGCGTCGCTGTTTTCGTCATCATCATCATCAACTCCACCGCCGCCTTGGAAGCGTCCTCCGTCGCCGCCGGTGTAGCTCCGACGAGTTTGGAATCATCGATATGACATTGATCGACGCTCATGAGGTCCGCGTCTCTGCTCTGCTCCGACGAATTGTCAAAGCAAGGCTGTGATTGCCCTCCTCCATCTTGAATACACGGTTTGTAAAGACTCAAAGCCTGTTGATTTTGATTTTGATTTTGATGTTGATTTAGCTGTTGCTGTTGTTGCTCTTCCATACCCGAATTCGGGGAAGAGAGAGAGAGAGAGAGCGAGAGAGAGATTGAATTGTTAAATCTAAAATCGGAGATTGGAGGTTAGAGGTTAGGGGTCGTCTTCGAAAACCCTAGACCTTGGGTCGATTGGGGAGTAGTGGGCACATGGAAATGGACTCAGTGTGGATGTGACAGGGCATTGTTTTTTTTATTATTACTTCTTCTTTTTTTTTCTTTTTTTTATATAGAGGGAAAGTGAAATGGAAATAGAAGGAAGTTGAGTGCAGAACGACACCCAAAGACGGTCTCTTCGGATTGGCTCGAATTGTTTGTGCTGGCACTTAATAGTCGCTGATTATTGTAGCATAGCACACGAGTTACACACTGTCTTCTTTCTCTCCAGTTGGAATTATATATTATGTTTTGAATTTCGTAAAACCACTGTTTCTTTTATTCCAATTATAAACACGATGTTTTAAAATCTGTAAGTACTGTTTTAATTATAATTATAGAATAGTGATTACACAATTTTACAATTATAAATACCATCTTTGGATTGTAGAATACGATTTCAGGCGCTTGTTTTCTTCCCTTCTCAATAAAATAATACAACGGTTTTCAATTAATATCGTTAAGAAAATTTTAATACCACTTTTAATTATAATGGTAGAATAGTGAAAATAGAAATTTCAAATATACACTATCGTAACTTCTTAATAGTATAATAACACAACAGTCTTTCCTTAATAGAGAAGTGAATGCTATTAAGATATTTATTAATAAACTATTTTTAAAATGTTCTTATATTGCTTTTACAATATATATATAAAAAAATTATTAAAAAAAGTCAACTGATTTTTTTTTTCTATAAAAAATTTTAAGAATACTTCTTAAATTAATATTCTTGAAATATTATTTAATTTTTTAGTGGTTTTTCAGCAGTGTTTTTTTTTTTCTTCCTGTTAATGGTACTTTATCTTCCACTTCTTTGTTTTTGTTTTTCTTTGTTTGTTTTTAGTTTTTTCATAACTTTCTGCCGAGAAGCGTCAAACGCGGCTCTTGGGAGACCTCATTCTCCAATATCGAGCACCACGTGGTCAGTGAGCACCTAGAAAGGCAACCGATTGTACACTGGGGTCCACTTTAGACATTTTTTGGTTCAACGCCTAAAACATGATCAAAACAAAAAAAACTACTCTTCTCTCTCTCTCTCTCTCTCTCTCTCTTTTTTCTTTTTTTTCTTTTCCTACATTTTTAGGTTCAGCCCCTTTTTCCATACTGCCTAGTTAGGATTTACAAGGAAATGACGATAGTTCACAAAGTCAAGCACGCAGTAAAATTCATTCCATTTGCCCAAGAAGTTTACCATCAGTTGGCATTTTGGATATATTTTTTTATTTAATTCAGGACTTTGGTGAACCGGCGTCTTAGTTTGTTATGAAAATATTCTTTTTTTGTTTTGTTATAACTTTTTTTTAATATACTGTCAATATTTTGCAATATTTTTTTTATAGTACAATGTTAAATAACTCTTTTTATTTTTTTTCTAAAAAAAAAATCAAAAACATTGTACATAGAAATATATTTTACAACAAAACAATCTTAAATGGAATGTAGTGAAAAAACAATATAACTAGTGTTATAACAAAATTAATAACATTTTCACAGTGCCTAATTTGTCTAGTAAGTCACCTGCAAGTAATTAAAAAATTAATTATAATATATTATAGTGTGCCAATAATGAGAAGGTACATAAATCAAAATATATGAAATTGTTATAAAAAAAAATTTCACAATAAAAAAATAATATGAGAATATGAGAAAGCGGGGGCTTCAAAATTTTTTTTTTTTTTTAATTGATTGATATTCTACTCCCAACACGCAACAAGGGAAACCAAAAAGTTTCACGCTACACCGCTATAAATAAAAGTTTAAATTAAAAAATTGAAAAAACAAATAAGTCTAAGATTCCATCATTGTTTGATTCATTAGCATATGTCAGAATGCCTTTTCAAAAAACAAAAGGCATATATGTCAGAACTTGGTTGGACGTTTATAGGAGGTGGGTTTGGCCAGACAACTTAAGATTAAGAATTACTAAAATCAATACGTTTACTGACATATCAAATTTGAGAGTGAAGTTGGTTTATATCATAATTTTTACAACTTAGCATTCGTTAGCAAGATGTGAAATTAAGTGTATCCTTAGAATATCCCTAGAATTGCTGTAATGAGATTCTATTACGCTTCGAGATAAGATACGTCTTTGGTTTATCCAAACTATATTAGAGAGCAGAAAAAGAATTACGTGTTGCTGAAAATATTTAGCTATGTGACACAATACTGTCAATTGTGCTGACTGCTAAACGACTAGCAAAAAATATATATATATAAAGAAAAATTGAGTTTTAACATATAATTTTTTTAAAGAATAATACTAAGCACACAATATTTTTATAACATTTTATAACAAATCTTAACTACTAAGCCTTTATTGATTACAATCTAAGCTCACTACTTAAAATATTTCTTTACTTACTTGTAACAGCTTGCCATATTACTCTTTTTTAATATATGCATCAAGTTTTTTATTTATAGAAATTACCTTCGACAAACATGTGGGTTTTAGACTTCAATTACTTTAACTGGTAAAATCCATCATCACTAAAGCATTTCAATCTATATACTCATAAGACTGTTTTATCTATGATAGACGATTGGGTTTGTTTGGTGGGATATTTTTTAAAGGGTTGTTATCTTTTTAAAACTCATAAGCTATTTTAATCAAAAAATTGTTTTAGCTTTTTGTCAAATTTGTTTGATCTTTCATCAATTTAGTGAGGGAGCTTATATTTTTTTTGTACATATTTTTAAATTCTTTTTTCTCACATTTTTAAGGTACAAGTATTTTTAGTACACCTTCGGCAAAAAGCAATCAACAAAAAAACTAAATAAGTCAATGCCAAATGCACACAAAATCTCATGCCACTAAAACATTTCAATCTATATACTCATAACACTGTTTCATCTATGATAGGTTATTGGGTTTGTTTGGTGGGATATTTTTTAAAGGGTGGTTATGCTTTTCAAAACTCATAAGCTATCTTAATCAAAAACTTGTTTTAGCTTTTCGTCAATTTTTTTTTATCTTTCGTCAATTTGGTGAAGAAGCTTCTTTTTTTTCTTTGCATTTTTTAGTGAGCTTTTAACAAATATGTCAATAATTACTTCTCAAAACAATTAAGAGCTTTTAATAAACATGTCAATTATTACTTCACAAAATAATTAAGAGTCATGCTAGACATAAATTTTCACATAACTCACTATCACTTTTATGGGAAATATTGAAAGTTATTAAAAAAAATCAATTATTTTTTTCTTTTCTCATAATTTTTTTTTAAAAGTATTTCTTATATTAATGTCTTTAAGACATTTGTTAAGTTTACTCCATTTTTTGATGGTTTATTATGTGTCTCTAGATTTTTTTCAATAATTAAACTTCTCTCTTTTTCATTTTTGAGAAACTCTAGAAGACTAGAACCAATGAAAAAAATTTCACATTTTCTTACAATGTTGTATTGTGGTGGACTCCAAGTCTCCTAGTGTAATGTGGTGTGAAATTTTATATTTATAATTCAGTGTCATTAGCATGGCTCTATTTATTTTCTATCTTTCTTTTTCTTTTTTCTTTTTTCTTTTTTCTTTTTTCTTTTTTCTTTTTTTCCTTTGGGCTAGCTTAAACTTTTCATAATATTAAAAGGTTTTAGTTCATGACAGGTAAACATGCATGTGGTTATGTTATGGCAACGCTTTTTTTATGATCTTTCCTGTATTGATAACAAATTCTGTTATTTATTGTCAAAGCATAACAAAACAAAACACCATAAAAAAATAGAGTAGCAAGCTTGGCATGTGTTCATATCGTTTGGATGATACTAAAATGCCCTTAAATAATCTCTTATTCTCCAATTTCTAGGATTATAACTTTATTTTTTCATCATCATCATTATTATTATTATTGTTGTTTCTTTGGGCAAAAGAAATTTGGTTTGTACAACACCGCAGCATTAGCAGTAATGGTCACTTTACATGTATAAATATTTGTGAGGTGTGGGAGGTAAGAGCCAAAATTCAAGTATTCAAGAGGGAGCTTCACACACATGTATACTTAGATTAAGTTAAAGTATAATTTATATCTTGTAAAAAATATATTTAAAAAATTTGAAAAAAAAAAAAAACCTAGATTGTAAGAGCTCTACCATTGGGGTGTAAACACCCCTCAATTGCTATTTTACAACCAAAACCTTAAAAAGAATGCTTCATCCAGGTATGGGTTTGCATAATATTTTACCATCTATGAACAGTTGGTTCTAACTTGGATGTAAACCCAAATTATATATTATATTTAATTCTCTCTCTCTCTCTCTCTCTCTCTCTCTCTCTTCTTTTTCTTTTCTGCACTTCTCCCTTCTCTCTTCTACCTCAGTGCCTTTCAACACTTTCTGAATCTCTCCTTTCTTCACTTGTGGTTGTTTTGGTGGTGGCTAGGTTGGGAGTGGTGGCTGGGTGGTTGAGATCGGACTGGTGCTCGTCGGAACGTGGCAATGGACTTTTGCATTTCAGTGGTGGGTTTTGCGTTTTTCAGTGACTTTTGTTTTGGGCTTTTGGATTAGATGAATTTGGACTGACAATGTGCTCGTCGAATCATTTCAGTGATGGATTTTGTCAGATCATTTCTGGGTTTTGCCGCCATGGGTTTGAGTTTTGCTCATCGTGGGTTTTGGTGGTTGTTCACGGTGGATGGTGATGTTTTGGTGGTTTACGGTGATGTTTTGGTGATTGTTCAAGGTGGATGGTGATGTTTTGGTGGTTGTTCACGGCGGTAGGGTGGGTTTTGATGTGGGATAGGCAAAATGTGGGTTTTGGTGGTTGTTGAGGGAAATTACACTTTACCACCCTAAACTATGCACTAGATTACACTTTGCACCATAAACTATCCGATTGCACACTTTGCACCCTAAATTATCACACTTTGCACCCCAATGTTATTTTTGTTGTTATATTTAATAGAATCTTGCTACATGTGACAAGCACATGCTTCTTGCTTAGGTGAAACAAAGTTAAAAGACTGAATAACCATTTTTCAAAATCAATTAAAACAAAACCCATCCTCTTCCCTAGATTCGGTTTAAAATATTTATTTAAATTTATTTCTTTGATTTTATAGCAAAATTCATTCACAGTACCCCATCCACCTTCTCTGAATCATTGTTTGTTTTATTTTCATCATTGGATAGACGGTTCCAAAATCCAAATGCCTCCTTTTGACCCTCAAAACTAGGCTCAGATTAGAAAACTGAACCACAGAATGTGTTATTGATACATTGAAAAACTATACAGAACAAATCTTCAAAGATTGGCCTTAACCCACCTCAAATGAAAGAATGAGCTATATTAAATTATTATTAATATAAAAAGAAAGAGAAATATTCTGGTCTGTGTGGCTTCAAAATTAAGAAAAGAGCTTTCCACTGATATGGGCCTGGACTGTCATTCAAATATTTCAACGTTAAGGATTCCTTTGTGTCAAGGTCCTTTTCAAACGCAAGCAACATAGACTGAGTTTGGATTGCACTGAAAATTGCCTGCGTTTGGTGTTTGGCGTTTAAATAGTGGGACCCACGGCTACAGTGGGTCCCATGGCAACTGTGCATACAGCAAATCACAAATTTTTGGGTCCCACACGGCACTATTCATATATAACAATTATTTTGCTACAGTATTCTCAGCAATAAGAAATATCCAAACAAACATATATTAGAGAGAAATCTTTTTTTAGATGGTGGGTTTGAGAGAAAGGGATAAAGGTTCTAATGATGAAAACAAAATAAACAATGATTCGAGGAAGGCAGATGGGGTACTGTGAATGAATTCTGCCATGGAATTAGAGAGGTAAATTAACATATTTTGAAACTGAATCTGGGAAAAGGATGGGTTTTGTTTTAATTGATTTTGAAGAAAGGTGTTTCAATCTTTTAACTTTATTCCACTTAAATAAGAAGCATGTGCTTGCAAGATTCTGTTAAATATAACAATCAAAATAACACCGAGGTGCAAAGTGTGCAGTCGGATAGTTTATGGTGTAAAGTGTAATCTATTGCATAGTTTAGGGTGGTAAAGTGTAATTTCCCCTGATTGTTAATGTTTGTGGTGGATGGTAATGGTAAGTCTTTTTTGTGGTGGTGAGTTGCAGTGGTGATGGTGGTAGGGGTTGAGTTTTTTTATGATTGTGGACTTGTGGTTTGGATTTTTAGTGGTGGTGGGGGCAATTATTTTTGGGTAATTTTGGTGGTGAGAATTTTTTTAGGTAATTTTGGTGGTGACAAATTGGGTATTCTAGCTGAGTTTTGGTGGTGGTTAGTGGTGGTTGAGTTTTGGAAGAGAAGAGAGAAACATTTTTTTTTTTTAATTTGATGGTGTAGTTTATATTATTTTAGTAAGTTGTATATAAAAATAGAAACTGAGATGTTAGATGAATTGTAAAATGAGATGATAAAATAGATAAAGTAGGTTTTAAAGTTGTAAAATATAACTTTTTTGGAATCCTAGATGGGAATGCTCTAATTGTACCTACTTTAGAAAAACAAAAAAGACTTTAGATTGTACACATAAATATTATCAATCGGGTATATTATGTGGTGTGGATTGTGGACTATGTGGAGTTATGCGCCTCTACATTTAATTCATGCATATGATACATACTTTTGGTCAAAGTACCATCTCTCTGTGACTTAGCTGGTGCCTTTAATAATGGATTACCAAACAATCTTAACAATCAATGACTCCATGTGGTGGGGTTGAGACAAAGGTTTTCAAACCCGAATCATTCACTGAACCGTAAAAGGGAGAAGTTCAAGGTTTTTGAGGTCGAACCGGGGTTGAACCGTGATGACGTCATAATTAATTTAATAATTAATTAAAGCCTAAATAGAGATATTAAATTTATAAAACTAGCAAAATTGACTAATATATCAATATATGTGAGGGAAATTTAATGATTTTCAAGCATATATTTAATAATTAAATAAGAAAGTTAATAAAATAAAATAAAATAATAACCATGAAAACATTAAAATTTATGATTAATTTTTGAAGTAAAGTTGAATATCTTTGAAAGATTTTAATTATAAATTTTTTTATTCCTTGTAAGAGATAGATAATTTAATTAAGTAGAATAAAATTGTGTTAAGTTGTTTTTTATAAAAATAAATAAAAAAAAAAAAATTGCTAAGGGATTCACAGAATTGCCACATATGCCCGGTTCTTTATGCTTAAAAAACCGGATTTCAAACCAGTTCTCAGTTTTCACGATCCGACCTCCCGGTCTGATCCGGGTCTAAGAACCTTGGTTGAGACCCTGAGAGATCATTCTTCATTTTGATGTAAAATATCAAGGAGCAAAGAAAGAAATCTAAGGAGGAGATCATATAAATGGACCTTAAAGAGTTGAGTAGTTATACACTTAATGTATAAATAAATACGATATGTCTTGTGAGCACATAATTGTTCAAGTTTTATAAGGAGCACGTGTATACTGTTTAAGAGTCTGTAGAAAGTAGTAACTTATAAGAGCATTCCCGTTTGACAATTCCATCCTATTCAATTTTCCCATCTCAAAAAACTACTTTATCAATTATACAATGTCATTTTACAATACACTTTATGATGCAAAAAATCAATAGTTGAGCTCCTCGTCATAGTGGATGGACAAAGCTATGATTGGGGTCGTCTTTGTTGTAGTAGGACCTACAAGAATGAATTGGGTGGAAGATTAATACGCAGGTGTGACGTCAACCAAACCTCCTCCGATGCTTCAGTTAGTAAAGGAGAAAGATTCTAGAGAGAAAATAAGTAGAGAGTGATTTCATTTAATATTTGTTTGTACCTTTAACTTCTGTTACCCTCTCTTTTATAGTTGTGTGCCTCAATAATGGGCAATGATTTGCTGCATTTATGCTCAACGGCTAGTGCATTACAGAATCTTTGTTTGGAGTTCACAGCTCATTCTGTGACCGTTGCTCCGTCCGTTACGTTTCATCATTAATGAGTGTAATAAATGTGTAGTGTCTTCAATGAATCATTGACGATCTCCACTTAATGACGACCATAAATTACTGACTCATCAACACTCAACATCTCAACTTTTATATTACCATACTACACATTAAAATAATATATCTACACATTAAAATAATATATCTACACAATAAAATAATATATTCTGAAGAGAGAGAGAAAATGAGACAGTGGAGAGAGGAGGCAGATTTTTGTAGGTAGAATAAAATAATAATTTTTGAATTTAGAATGTTGCTACAATACCATCGCAAATTTGCGATGGCACTGTAGCAGTATTGCAAATTCTTTTAGCTTTAGTAGACTAGTTGTTGACATTTTTTTGTGCTAAAATGGTAAATCTTGGCAAGATATGGCATATACCATGCCAACTGCAAATGCTCTAACATGTTTAATAATACAAATGTTATGATTTTGGAAATAAAGGACTGGGAACCACCTAAATCTGTTTGTTTGGGCATTTGTTTTCTGAAATTTGTTTATACTTTTTTTTTAAGTATGGCATTTTTGTAATATTTTGAGATCAAATTGTGAGTTCCAATTAAATCAACCGATAAAATCTCTTCTCGTCAAATAAGATATCTGAGTTTTAATCTCTGCCTACATCAAAAATCAATCAATGTCTTAGTCTAATGATAAAAAACAATCATTAAAAACAAATGTTACAAGTTAAAACTATCTCTGACACACACACACACACACACACATTTTTTTTTTTCTCCCGTTACCAATATCAAACCCTCTCTCATTCTTTCTCAATGTCTCTAACTCTCTTTCATGACTGAATCTCAACAATTTATTTATCGCAGTGGTGAACAACTAACAATAAGTGGGTTCTTGGCTCATCATGCCGAGCATGTTAATTCTTATGTAACTTGGATAAAGGAAAATTCTAGTATCATTGAAACTGCTTTGGCTTAAGATGTAACATTTTTATCTTCTTAATAAAGTTACAATTTTCTTATCAAAAAAAAGAAAAACAAAAATGAGTGGGTTGCGTGATGAATGGTTAGTAGTAAGTGGCTCATGGTGGTGAATGTCAAAATTTCTCTCTCTCTCCAAACACTTTAATATCAGGCTCCATGTAGTGAATTGTTGTTGTTGTTTCATACCCAATTTGTATGTTTTGTATTGTTTCTTGCAATTTCGATCTACATTATTTAGGAAAGTCTAGATTTGCATGTTTGTTTTTTATTTATTATTATTATTTGTAAAAATAAATTTTAATGGTTTTGGGAGTTGAGTGTGTGGCGGAAAACAAAAACCCAACAAATATTGCTAAATAAGTTTTGGAATAGAAAAACACTACAAAAATGTTTTTTAGAAGATCAAGTCCATTTGGTTAGAGACTTCTAATATCATTATTTAAGTGTTGTGAAAATACGTGTGGTTTAAAAAATATTGTAGAAATACGTGTTTTAGTATTTAAACACTAAAAACTATTATTAAAAATCTAGTACCAAACAACCCCATTTTGGGATATAAAAACACTAGAAAACAAGTTTCGAAAAATACAAAAATTAAAACACGAATTATTTGCCATCAAGGATTAAGGCCAATATATGATTGGTCATAAGTGGCAGAGAATAAGACAAATATTTACTCTTCCAAGATTCATAATATTCTCTCTTTGATGATCTCTCACTAAATATATGCCTCATTAAAATCTACTTGTGAGGGGTGGGGGAGGGGGTTGAAATATTATGAAGGAAAACATTGCAAAAATTACAAATGTCACATATCCTTCAAATTTTTTACTTTTTCTTGTGAGTACACAAAACTTCAGTTGTATATGAAAACATTTGTAAGCCAACACACATCTTCTAAAATGTTGCACTTGGCAGTGATTTAGTGAATAGATTGATCAAATCATCAATTAATCATATATGCTTGACATCAATATCACCACTCTTCTGTGGCTCTTTTTATGATACGTGCTTAGTTCTATCACCTTTGAATTATCCTCCTTTAATTTAAATGATAAACAATATCGTCTTTATATAATATCGGTAGGTTGTATATGATTGAGGGTTATCCTTATCCACATTTTCCTAAAAAATGCATTTACAACATGCTTCATGAATTAATAACCTCTAAGTGGTTTGAATAAGTGACGGGTATTGTTTGCTTGATCTCTATGGAACAGCTCTGTTACTGCATGTGAAAATATCATATTTGTGATCCAGTCTTTGTAGGGATTGTGAAAATAACTTGAGCATATGTATCCAACCAATTGGGGATTTAATCAATTTTGATAAAAATAATCTCATGGCAGTAGTCTCATTAAACATAGTACATGCTTGACCCTATTATAACGCTTTGAGTTGGTGCAAAACTATATTGTGGTAGTTAGTGATTGAAAAAGTTATGTTTGGTTGCGTGCAAAACTATAATGTATAGTACTTTAGGTTCTTACTCTCTAAGAAAGTTACCCATTATCAGATTGGATCATGGTCCCATCATTTTGGATTTTGAATATCAAACACCCTTTAAGAAGATGCCTTCTTTTAGATTTGAGCATATGTGGACTACTCACCCTTCTTGTAAAGATATGATACAACAAACCTAGGTTTTTAATTCATATGGGTCGAGAGCTGATCAATTAAGGAAACAAATCTGAAGTGTCAGAAGGGAAGTTGTGGATTGGAACAAGAAAGTGTTTGGGAAGCTGGAGAGAGATATTAAAGTGAAGCAAACTTAGCTACAACAAATCCAAAACTCCATCAATTCTATTGAGGATGTGGTGAAAGAAAGAGCTCTTAGAAATGAATTAGAGGACCTATTGAACAGGGAAGAATTGATGTGGGCTCAAAAAGCTATAACTAAATGGATTCTCCAAGGGGACAGGAACACAAAACACTTTGAGACAATTTTAAGACAGAGAAGAGCCAGAAGTAGAATCCTCCAAATTAAGGATATCCAAGAAATATTACAGAAAATCCAAGTGAGATTGAGATCATTCTAGCAGACCATTTCAAGACCTGTTTTGAGAGTACTAATCACTCGAGTTTTGACAACATAATTCAAGAACTTCAATCCCTTCCTATTCCTACTATATCTGATCACCATCTTAGCACTCAATAAACCAATAATGGCCTCAGAGATTGAAGAAACTATTTTTCTCTCACAAAACTCCAAGCCCTGATGGCATGCCTGCCTTTTTCTTTCAAGAATTTTGAGCACTGTTAAATCTAATGTCATTAACATTATCCTGACTTTTTTCCATTCTGGGTAATTTTTCAAACCTCTCAATCATACATTTATAACCCTCGTTCAAAAAACCCCATTCCCTGATGAGGTATCACACTTCAGACCTATTAGTCTTTGTAATGTAATTTATGAAGTCATATCTAAGATTCTAGTCAATAGGCTGAAACCCATGATGGGCAACATCATTACTCCTTATCAAAACACTTTCATCAAAGGAAGAAACATTACTAATAACATCCTTATTTTCCATGAGATCCTTGATGTTCTTAGGAAGAAAAAGGGTAGGAAAACTAGTTTTGGAGTGCTTAAGATTGACATGAGCAAGACTTATGACAGGGTGGATTGGACCTTCCTTAAGATTGTGTTAACAGTAATGAAGTTTGAGGCCAAGTGGATTGAGTGGATTATGGAATGTCACTTCTGTTAGCTACACTCTTCTTGTGAATGGGAATATGACATCCTCTTTCAAACCATCCCAAGACTTAAGACAGGGGGACCCTTTATCACCTTATCTCTTCCTATTATGTGCTAGCATCCTATCCATTTCCTTATCACAGGCTAAAAACCTTAAACAGATCCAAGGTGTAAGGGTAGGAAGAAATGGTCTCTCTTTCACCCATCTTTTTCTTTTTTGCTGATGATTCTCTCCTCTTCTTCAAAAAGGATGACAAATCCATTCGAAACATCCATCTCATCCTAGAATGGTATTGCTCAATCTCAGGACAAAAAAATAAATCTTGCCAAATTTGATCTCT
Source organism: Castanea sativa (assembly GCF_040712315.1). Lineage (NCBI taxonomy): Eukaryota > Viridiplantae > Streptophyta > Magnoliopsida > Fagales > Fagaceae > Castanea > Castanea sativa. The sequence continues at coordinate 34,868,792 of NC_134014.1, read as the reverse complement.
TTTGTTCACCTAATATGCCTGCTACTGATTAGGAAGCCCTAGCCCAAACTCTTCATGTCAACTTGGTTCGGAGCCCTTCCAAGTACCTTGGAATATATTTCAAGCTTAAAGGTAACAAATGTGCTGATTTTCAGTTATTGGTTGATAAACTCTAGTCTAAACTCCAAGGATGGAAAGTCAGATTGCTATCCCAAGCTGGAAGAACTAACCTTATATCCTCTGTTCTTCAATCTCTTCCCCTATATACCTTTTCTTGTTTCAAGGTTCCTGATACCATATGCAATAAAATGGACTCTATTGTTAGGTCCTTCTGGTGGGGGCATGAACATGGGGGAAAGGAAATTGCACCTACTAGGTTGTAACAAAGTTTGTCAACCAAAAAGATTAGGAGGGCTTGGTTTGAAAAAGTTCAAAACCATGAATCAAACAATGTTAGCCAAACAATTAACGTATTAAGCCAAATACTTTCCTAGATGCTCTATTCAGGATAGTTGTCCCAAGCCTCACCACTCTTGGTACTGGAAGAATATCATCAACCAAGACATTCCAATCTTGAGGGAAGGAAGATGGTGGATTGGTGATGCCTTTGATATTCCCCTTCATCACAAATTCTAGTTCCAATGCCCAACCTTGAATTTGGAAGATCCTAGGCTACCAACAAGCACATTTGGAGACCTCATTGACCATAACACTTCCTCATGGAAACCTGATTTGGTCAGAGCCCTCTATCCACCCCCACAAGCTAGAGATATCCTACAAGTCCCTATCCCTAAAACAAACTCAGTCCAAGACAAATTAGCATGGAAACATTCCAATAATGGGGATTAACAGGTTAGAAATGCCTATGAGCTTTTCAACAATGGGACTGTGAACACATCTAGGCAACCTCAACTAAACTGGAAAATCTGGACTAAGGTTTGGAAAGTGAAGGTTCCTCTCAAAATAAACAATTTTGTTTGGAAGTTGTGGCATGATGTTTTGCCTACCTTTTTAATCTTAAAACACAGAGGTATTTCAGTTGCTTCTATCTGTCCCCTTTGTGATGAAGAGGAAGAATCTACTACCCACCTCTTTCTTCTTTGCCCTTTTGCTAGAGCCTGTTGGCATGGCTCCACCCTTGCCATACATGCATCAAATTACAACAATGTCCCTATTCAGCGGTGGTTGAGCCTCCTTCTCAACGAGCTTAACCTTAAGGATCTAGCCTCAATGGATTATCTGCAAGCTCTATTTACTGTACTATGGACCATGTGGAATCATAGAAACAAAGTGGTACATGAAGGGATAACTCCTAACCCAATGCAGGTTATTCTAATAGCTCAATCTTTATCTTGCAGGTACAAGGAAGCATTCTTTGAACAATCATGTCTAAACTAGGCCTTAAGAAGATCTGCTGCTGAACCCCAATCTGCAGCAAGACCATGGCAATTAATCATAAAGGTTGCTGGATTCAGGAACAAAAAAAAAGAAAAGGTGTGCTTATGTGTATGAAGCTGTTAATCCACAGGGAGTTGGTGTGTTTTTTGGTGTAAATAGTAGCTTAACTAGGACAACAATTGGGTGTCTGCTTGAAGCTGTGGTGGAAGCTAGTCTTACTGCAACAAACCATGACTTTCAGCGAATTTTGTTCCTAAGTGATAGTAGAGGACTTGTCGAGGCCTTTAATACCAGGAAAGCTCCAAATTGGCAAGATACTACTAGGCTTGCTGACCTTACTTTTCTTGTTCAAAATGGTCTTCTCTGCAAAATGATCTTAGCCCCCCTCCTGCTTGTTAACCCCTTAAGTGATGTAGCTAAACAGGAAAATCTGGAGCCTATAAACCAATGCTAGTTCAATATGTTTTGTGAACTCTTGATGTTGTTACTCCCTCATTTTGGTATAAAAAAAAAAAATCATTTTTTTGGGCAAAAAATATCAATTCATACATCAAGTGACCAAACTACCATTATGGTGCTCAAAGGATGAACTTTATCTATGTGAATGCGCTTCATGACCCTTTTATTTGTTGTGTATGGTGATTGATAAAAATTCCACTTGAAGATTTGCAATCTCCAAACCAAGAAAAAACTTTATTTCACCAAGATATTTCATATCAAACTTGTTATTATAATAATATAATTGAAAATTTTTGTTAGCTCCTATGGAATCCCCACAATGTTTAAATCGTCAATATATACTGCAACAATGGTAAATCATAATTAAATGTTTTTAATAAAATCGCAATAGACAGATTGAGTTAATTTCAAATCATTATTTCAATATATTTTAGCTAAGATAATTGTACAATTTTTTATTTTTATTTTTATTTTTTACATTCATATAAGGATTTTTGTATATGCTTCATGCATTGTTTATCATTTGAGAGTATTCATGTATTTATCATTATCTAAATACTAGTATGTAATTGAATTGGTGCTATTAATGTTAGTTTGGGTTATTAAACACATAAGACACTAGTTCGACTAAGACAATTAGAGATACTAAAATGGTTTTTCTTTGCAATTTTCATGATATAAGTTACGCCAAGTTTCTCATTACATTATTTTCAAAAAAAGTTTCTCATTACATTGCTATTATGCATATAATTTTGAAAATCACTATTGGATACTACATATACAATATCAATTTACAATCATTGTATGTGAAATTATACTAAATACAACACAAAATAAAAAGAATAGATTAGTCCAATAATATTTCCCAAATTGAGTGGGGATAGGTGCACGAGATTGTTTAGCTCAATAACAATTTTTCAGGTTCAAGATTTTTGCATACAAAATATCTTAATAGAAACAGTTTTTAAAAAATATACTCATTAGTTTAAAGAAAAAAAATAACAGGAAAAATCTAAACAATTTAATTTTCATGGAAAGCTAACAAAAGCAAAATCCAATTTTGATTCTAATTGATATATATATATATATATATATATATATATATATATATATATATATATATATATATATATATATATATTGCCTAGTTAGTAATGAACCATACATAATCATAGTATATTATATAAATAACTCACAAATTTAAATTATTTTTAGGTACACAAAAAAAATGGCTCATAAATATAAAATCATTCAAACTCTATTTCCCTATAATTTTATATATAAAGTTAGATATATGATTAAGTCTTTTTATGGTTTATTTATATTGGACTCCTTGTTTTTTACACTGAATTAACTCACTTGACACAAAAATTTAAAAACTTAAATTAGATGGGACACATGACACAAAATTAAACTCTAATTGAAATCCAATTTTTTCATTAAATTAACTCTCTTGACATAAAAATTTAAAAATTTAGATTAAATGGGACACGTGGTGCAAAATTATACTTTAATTAAATTATAATTTAAAATCTAATTGAATTTTCTATATGTTTTGCTTATTAATGGATGTGTGTGTGTGTGTGTGTATATATATATATATATATTCCTATAGAAATGATGCAATCATATCCGTTAAATGCATAGGTTAGTTCGTAACTACTAAACCTAATAATCTAAATGTAGCTGTATTCATTACATGACAATATCAATATGTCTCTTCATAATTAATATTAAGTCTTTGCAAGGAACCTTGCGTGACAAAACACGCTAAAGTACATTATTACGAGACAAAAGAAATACAAGAGCATGACAACAACCTTCTTGGAATGTTAAAGGTCTTTTTAGATACTGTTTATTGCTGAAAATTGAAAACTGAAAACATTATAGTAAAATGATTTTTTAATGTGTGAATAGTGTCGTAAGACTCAGTTTTAAAATTAATTTTGTTGAAAAAAGTACTTACGGGTCTCGTAAACAGGACTTACATAAATGAAACGCAGACGCGCAATGTTAGACCTAAAACGCAATCCAAACTAACGCTAAAGGCTAAAAAGTGTAGATGATTTCACCTTTGAACATTCACGGTAAAAAAGTTATAAAATATTGCTTTTAGTAATTTAAAAAGCAAATCTATATGTTCATAAAATAAAATAAAATAAACAATTTTATCTTTTTTAACAACTCACCCCAGCATTAAAGAATCTATATTAACATTCATTTCATTAACATAATATAAAAAACTTATTAAAATAAAATAAAATTTCCCCACAAAAATTCACAGCAACCAGCCACTACAGCCCTTTCACCACCACCATTGTAACAACCACAATCCACTGCAAACAAAAAACGCAAAAAAAAAAAAAAAAAAACCACTGCCACCACCACAACGACAACGACAACCATCGTTATCAACAACCCACCACAAAAAACCTAACAAAACCCAGCAACCCACTTCTGCCAAGAAACCTAGCAATCCACAATTGCTAAGAAACACCACCGAGACAAAATCCAAAATTAAAATCGGCACCACTGATACAAACACAACCAAAATCCACTAGCACTAAGACCTACCAAATCAGACCCACGATCAAGCAACAATTGAGCCATCGGAGCATGGCCAACTCAAACCCACGAATCCGAGCACAACGACACCTCACAAATCGGAAACCTAAACCCACGAATTCAATTTCCACGTAGAAGTAATAACAAAAAAAAAGTGTAGTTCTTATAGTTTATTTTTTAGGTTTGTCTTGGTTGTAGACAAACGACTTAACCAAATAGTCCCAAACACTGTCACAAAAGTTAGAGACATTGATCAAGTGAAATCAAATAAGTTAGAAAAATGAAGGAAATCATTGAGAAATTAAAAGAATCAAAATAATTGAAATTGTTATCATACTCATAGACTGATATTAAGAAAATTACTTTTGGTTTGGAATCGTCGACGAGACCTAGAAAGCTGCAGAAATAGATGAACGACTAAGAAGATGCCCACGAATCCGATCTCACCTTAACGCCGATGTCCATAATCTAATTTCACATATGCTGGGTTTGGAGCCGAGAGGAGAGAGTAGAGGAGAAGTGAGGGAGGAGAAATAAAATAAAAGAGAGAAAACAAACCATGTGCATGTGAAGTGATTTGTGAGTGTGTGGGGGATAAAAAAAAAAGTTTTGTTATACCATCCAGTTACTATGAGTTTTTAGAGATAGTAGCTCACTGTAGCAATTACTCAGATTTTTTTAGCTTTACCTTATTTATTGTAGTGTGTTTTTGATATTTAACCAACCTTCCCTATGATTGATAGTTTTTTTCATCTTGCTTGATCTAGCTTTGGTCTCGCTCATGCTAGCCTTTCCAGTCAGCAACACTTCAAGAATACACAAAATAATATATATTTTTAATTTTTCCTTTTTATAATTTCTTAAATAAATTTGTAGTGTATATTATTTTAAATTCTTGAATTTACTATGAGAAAAAAAATTCCCAAAATAAAATCCGAAATATCCAATTATCCATACTTTTTTTTTAATTAAAAAAAATTTCGAAAAATGGGCTTAATATTAGAAACCACGGGGCCCAATAAGGTGGTCCCAAGCAACCCGGAACCCGAAATGTTGACATTATTGATATTTCGTGCACTGCGAAGCAATCAAAAGTAAAAAAACGAATCCCATTCCGAACCAACACTGCTATTTCTATTTAAGCAATCAACACCTGTTCAGTTCTTTTGCGAAAGTAACGGAGGTTTCCTAAAACAAAAAGAAAAAAGAAAGAAAACAGAAAACCAAACCCCAAAAAGTCCCAATTTGGTTATGTCGCAGAGAACTAGACGACGCTGCGAGGGCACAGCCATGGGTGCCATCGTTCTCGATCTTCGACCCGGTCTCGGTATCGGACCTTTCTCTCTCGGTATTTCTCTCTAACCTTTTCGACTTTTGGATGATTTGATTAAACCAAAGTTCGTTTTATCGTAATATAACTGGTCCGATCGTCTTCCCAATTAGTTTCAGATTTGGATTTTATCCTAATTAGCTTGATTTTTTAGTTATTCGTCTGTTTGCTTCCCGAGAAAATGCGAGAAATTGAATAATTGTTTGCTAGTTTTAATGAAATAACGTTTTGTTGAAGCTGTAATGGATAAAGTACAATTCACTCAACTACCAAGTTGAGTGTTAGGTTAGGTTACCGGTAACGTTGTGCTTCAAAAGCTTAGCTAATTAGAAGCATTTTAGAGCATCCACAAAATCTTGCATAATAGAAAAAGACACTAATTTTAAACATTGTCTCAAAAATGCTCCTCCACATCAGAGCTTCTAAAAGTGTGCATACTTCCTCATTTGCTATAGTAACTGTGGATATATGCATAGTGAGAGCATCCACATCAGTATGTGCAAAATTTTTTCCATTTTGCACATCTAAAACCTACTTTTTCTATTTTACACTTATTTTTACAAAACACCCGCGTCAGTTTGTCTATTATACACATTTATTCAAATAAAGTATTCATTTATTTAACATCGTAAACAGTAACCGTGAGAGTGAGGTGAGAAAGGAAATGAGAAAAAGAGAGTGAGGAGAGAAAAAAAGAATAGAAAAATTATTTACATGGTGAACAGTAGCCGTGCATATATGCACGGTTACTGTTTATTTACAAGACCATTGTGTATATTTAGACATTTTTACAAAAACTGACGTGGGGAGTTTTTGGGTTAAAATGTGCAAAATTAAGCACTTTTTGTATTTTAGAAGACTATCCACGATCTGATGTGGTTGCTCTGTAGCTCTTGCAATTTATATTTTACTAATTTTTTCTCTCTCCTTCGCCTTTCTCTCTGGACCCTCTCACTCTCACCTCACTCTTGACACCGCCGATCACCATAGCTCTTGACAGAAGAAGAAGAAGATGCAACCACTAACCCAGCAACACCCAACCACCACCACCCCATGGAAAACCAAAATCATACCAAACCCAACTCAAATCAACTCAAACCCACAGAAAAACCCATCCCAAACCCGATATTGCTACTGCCAAGACCAACAAACAACTGTAATATACACCAAGGTGAAGTTAAGAACTCTACACTAGTAAAGGTCAGCATCGATCAGCATTGATCAACACCAAGGTGAAGTTAAGAACCTGATCTGGCGTCGATCAGCATTGATCAGAGCTGGGTATTTGGTTGAATGGGAGTCGTCGATTTTGTTGCACACTGGCTGGGTTGAATGGGTATTTGGGTGGGTTGATGTTGATGATGGGTGGGTTGAGAAAGAAGAAGAAAAGAAAGAGGAAACGACAGAGAGAAAAGGACAAAGAAAGAAGAAGAAAGAAGAGGAAGAATAGGTTAATGTTTATTGGGAGATAAGATAATATTAAAAAAATATTATTTATATAAATTATAGTGTATAATTGATGGACTGATGTGGGTGTTTTGTAAAAATAGATGTGTAAAATAGAAAAAGTAGTTTTTTTTTGTGCAAAATGGATGATAAGTTTGCATCCACTGATGTAGATGCTCTTATTGGTTAATAACTGTTTCAAATATTTGGTGCTGAAAATGGTTGTTGTTGTTGTTGTTGTTGTTATAGGGATGCCAATATGTGAAGCATTTGCTCAGATAGAGCAGCAGCCTAACATCTACGATGTTGTTCATGTGAAGTACTTTGATGAGGTTTGGTTTAGAGAATTGCATGCGTACTTTGTGATTTTTCAGAAATTCAATTGATGCTATATTTGATATTTTGTTACTCATTTATGCCGTGAATCCAGTTGGAGGTGTCTTATATTTTTGTACATATGAGTCTTATGCGGTCTTGATCTTGTAAGTACCTCTTATGTTGGTTGTTTTATGCAGGAGCCGCTGAAACTGGATCTTGTTATTAGCTTTCCAGATCACGGTTTTCATCTTCGTTTTGATCCTTGGTCTCAGGTAATACTTTTGTTTGCTTTAGTTTTTTTGTTAGGGTTCCTTGTTGCAATCCAGCGGATACTTTCCTTACTGATCATCAATGGGATGATGAAACTATTGAATATAGTTTTTGCACCTAATTTTGTGATTGTTTCAGCCATTTTGGTAACTAGTACGTTGTTTTGAAAGGATACTATTCAAAATTGTTAGTTGTAATTATTTTTCATGGCTAAATCACGGAATGAAGCTTTGCCTTTGGACTTATTGGGCAAACTAAGTTCATCTTTCTACTTTGGATACCTTGTGCCTTTTAACTATGGATTTTATGTGGCAGTGAAGATCAATGGGCCTCTGAAGAGATTTCTCCGAGACATAATCGTTACATTATGATAATTATTATTTTTTGTTCTTTTCATATCTAGAATTGTTGTTAGAACTGGTGTTTTATCATTTATCTTGCACGCCAGGTTAAACCACATGATAAACTCATATGAAGAACTATGTGGGATATAGAAAACAATAAATTCTGAGGTTTCAACTTTCAGCATGGGCATGATATTAACGTGTGTATCTATTGAAGAAATTATAAGCACAAAAGGATTAGCACAACCACTTCAAGCTGTTAAAACTGTCAACTTGTGAGCTGAATGGAGGTTTTCTTTTTCATTTGATACAAGTAAATCAAATTTTATCTGTGGCAAAGCATTTTTTTGATTGGCAATTCAATAGACCATCTCAATTCTTTGGCATAGGTTCTTCAATTTACATAATGGATAGATTACTCAGTGGAAAAGAGTAATTCTGTCTTTCTAGTTATTGCTTGGGACTATAAATTTTGTTTCATCATTGGATTTACTAGTGCAGTTGCCTTATGTTATGAGTCCCATTCACCTTTGAGTTTTGATATGATTTTGGTGCTCCGTTCTCCAAAATTTTTTGTTATTGATCACATGGATTGTTGTTATAAATTGATTTTCTATGCAAATTTAATGTACATGACTACATTGTGATACAATTTGATTAATTTGACTTTGAATTTTGTGTCAGAGGCTAAGGCTTATTGAAATATTTGATGTAAAACGACTTCAAATGCGCTATGCTACTTCTCTGATTGGGTAAGTTACTACAAATAAGTTTTATGATTTTTATGCTATTAGTTTTATTACTGACCTGCTTTTCCTTTTGTAGGGGACCATCCACTCTAGCTACTTTTGTAGCTGTATATGCACTTTTTGGGCCAACCTTTCCTGGAATTTATGACAAAGTTAGAGGTGTTTACAATCTATTTTACCCAGTATGTATATGGAATACATAACTATGTCATAGTTTTATCTTTTTCCTAATATATCCTTGTCTAATTGTCTTACATCTTGGGGACTGTCTTATGTGCATATTTTGCAGGGCCTATCCTTTGCTTTTCCAATTCCTAGCCAGTATACAGATTGCTGCCATGATGGGGAAGGTATTGTTTCAGCATTTCCCAACTCAGGTTTTTACTTGTTTGAGTGAATTTTCAAATTTTGATTACTTAAATTGACTCCTTTATTTCTTTTATGAAAGCGGAATTGCCATTAGAGTTCCCAGATGGCACCACACCTGTGACTTGCCGTGTCTCCATATATGATAGTTCTACAGACAAGAAAGTTGGTGTGGGAGCCTTAATGGACAAGGCTTATGCTCCTCCATTACCTGCTGGCAGTCTTTACATGGAAGAGGTGCATGTTAAGGTTTGGTTTCATCCTACATCTTCCTGCAGTATTTTGATTGAATTGTCATTGTGCTTGAGTCTGGTATCATTTCAATTGAAATGTTTGCAGAAGCGGGTCATCTTGTGGATGGTCACCTGCTTCTCCTATTAGCATCAACCATCTAGCTTTAAGTATGGAAATTTGGTGGACCATCAAATAAAGCTTTGATTTTGAATGTTTTAGTGCTTGCCAATTGTGTTCCTTATTTAGTTATTTGGATTCTGAAGTGTAGTTTTTTGACCCATTTGAGTTTGAATATTGGATAAAATTTAATTCAATGTTGGTATTGTCCAGCTTGGAGAAGAATTATATTTTACTGTTGGTGGCCAACGTATTCCTTTTGGTGCATCCCCACAGGCAAGTTTTAGGTTTTATGCAATTAAGCTTTGGTATCTTTTTTCTTGGTAAATGCTTTCCTGCTCACATATTACATTATGATTTTGTTTTATTTTGCGTCATACAATGTTCCATGGAATCTTTAGATGTCATTTAGGCTCTTAATGGAGGTGCAATGCAATCAGAATTGTCTTTCTTTCTATCTTTCACACTCACTCACATGCACATGCACAGATGCGCAAGCTAAAGATATAAATAATTTTATTTCTGCAGAAAACAAAATAAATTGCTATCAACTTGACTTGCAAAGCCTTATCTTAAAGAATTCTGGAACTATGTTGGAAAACAAAACTATCATACATTTAAGGAGTTCTATTTGGGCATAATTTGGTATTTCTTAATGATAATTAAAAAACTTTGTCACTAGGATTTTTAAATTACATAAATTAGTTTAATTGCTGGATTTTTCTTTCTCATCTCTTTTATTTTCTGGGTTCTGTTAATGACCTATTGTTTTTAGAAGTTTCAAGTGATATTTTAAAATTCTCATATACTTCTTTGTCATTTTCTGGTTAGTTTGTGTTCTTATGAGGGGCCAGATTGATGCAATGTTGTCGTGCCTAATTTTTTAGTTTTCTTTTTTCTGCAGGATGTGTGGACTGAATTAGGTCGTCCTTGTGGAATTCATCAAAAGCAGGTATTACTGAGACAGGAATATTTCTCTCTCATTATTGTTTCTTTATTGTGATATATTCTATTAAGGGTGTGTTTGGATACCGCTTATTGTTAAAAACTGAAAACAATGTAGTAAAATAATTTTTAAATGTGTGAATAATGCCGTGGGACTTAGTTTAAAGTTGATTTTGCTAAAATCTGTACTTGCGGGTCCCGTGAACAGTGCACGGGACCCACACAAAAACGCTGGACGCAGCTTACCCTCCCATTTCAGCTCTATCCAAACATACACTAAGTCTACTTGCGGGTCCCGTGAACAGTGCACGGGACCCACACAAAAACGCTGGACGCAGCTTACCCTCCCATTTCAGCTCTATCCAAACATACACTAAGTCATACACCATGCTGTTTTTTCTGTCTCCTTGACATGAAATGCAATGATGAAAGCATCTTTTCAGCACAGAGGCAATTGAGTGTTGCATGCTTTAGAAGAAAATTTATATTTTATTCTAAAGACACGACAATTAACTAAGTTGCATGGTTTGCTTTTGACATCCATGTTGTGTCCTGTAATGCTCTTTAAGTCAGTTTTCCATTGCCAAGTTGGTTGAATTTTTGTTAATAATTTCTTTCCCTCATTGGAAGGTGTCTGAATTCCAGTATATATATGACACTGGAATAATCTTGCTATGCTTGTATCTGCAGCTGGATGGGTGCTTGGCTGTTTTTATTATCTGGTGTCTATGCACTATAACTATCATTACTATATTAGAATTGTTTGTCATAATTAGTGAATATTGATTTGATTTAGTTGTTCAGGTAGATCAAATGGTTATTCACTCTGCATCAGACCCTCGTCCACGGACAACACTTTGTGGTGATTATTTCTACAATTATTTTACCCGTGGTTTGGACATTTTATTTGATGGGCAGGTAACAACTTTTAGTTTTTGGGTTCTCCTGATATGAGCAATCATGATACCATGCATGATGACCTTTGCACTTTGGAATTATAATATCAGTGCTTTGTATTTGCAGACCCATAAAATCAAGAAGTTTGTTTTGCACACAAACTATCCTGGTCATGCAGACTTCAATTCTTATATAAAGTGCAATTTTGTTATATTTGGTTCGGACTGTAAGTTCTTTATCTGTTTCAGAAGCATCCAATTAAACCTTTTTATAGAGAAACCAATGAACCATTTTTCATTTTGTTTCTTTTAGTTGAGGGTTCTTTTGAGGAAGTAAATAGCAGTGGACACAGGATTGCACCAAGCACCAAGTGGGAGCAAGTGAAGGTATATTGTTTTTACCTACTTCTTCTTCTTCTCCATATTCTTAGTTTTTGTCTTTTATCTTTCATTTTCAACCTTTTCCGTGGTTGATATGCAGAGTTTCAATTAGAGATTTTAGGTGTTTGAGTAAGTATCTAATTGGATGTGTCTAGTGAGTAGAATCATATATTTCAGTATAGCGCCTGTTTCTTGGTACCTGGTTATTGGGTTAGGGGGAGCCTGGGAGGTGGGGTTTCATTCAATATTCAAGTTGCTTTATCATTTTTGGGAAAAAACTTGTTTTCTTTTCTTCTCTTCTAGATTATTCATTCCTCATCTACTGGCAGTAAGTTTGTGGGTGTGACATATAATATGTTTTGCCAGGTTAAACTGAACAGAGACATAACTGTACCCCATTTATCCATGTCACTGCTGTCTTAACCTTTAGTGTCTACTTTCTTTATAGTTATTAGGAATTGACAAAGATTTTTACTTTTTAGGAAATCCTTGGTGACTGTGGGCGAGCTGCCATCCAAACACAAGGTTCTACAAGCAATCCTTTTGGATCTACATTTGTGTATGGTTATCAAAATGTTGCATTTGAGGTGAGTTAGTGATGATCTATACATCTTACTTGCTTAAAATTTTGAACACCTTTCTGGTCTCTAAAAATGAAAAACAAAGTAAATTTAAATCTGAGTTCTGTTGAGTTAAACAATTATACTGTTATACTTTTAAGCTTATTGTATGGTGGTAAGAGGGACTACTAATAAGATTTTCATTGATATTAGCAGGTGATGAAGAATGGCTATATTGCAACTGTAACTCTCTTTCAATCATGAGTATAGTGTCTGGTAGGTTGCCCTATCTTGCTCTTCCTCAGGAATGTTCTTTTGTCTTTGCATACATTCAGTTCTACAATTAGTTTCCTATATTGTTCTTTAGTTATCATTTGATAAGGTTTGTTTAGCTGAAAATCTTGGATCTACTAATCTTGGAGAGTTTGGAAGTTTGGTTCTCATTAGTCACTGTTAGAATCTTGTCTGTCAACATTTTTAGAGAACCACCATTGTCTTGATGTTTCCCAACTTTTAAAGGTGTTATGGTGTAGATACGACTGCATTGTGACATTTATCTTAGTTCAACTGTGCCTTTTCAAAAATGCTTTTGATTATTGCAGTTTCTGATCTCTGTTACTTGTGATTATTGTTATTTTTAAGGTTTGTTCAACTTGGATGCTGACACATCACGAGGAGTAGGTGGGATTTGTACAGTCAATTGGTGCTGAAGCAGCAAATACTCTCTGTAACTTCACCATGGCACGGGACACTTTGTACAGTTATTTATTAATTTGTACAGAAACGTTTATATTGTGCTAATGTTTATTTGACTTGTTAATTGTTCAAAGAAAGATGCAAAGACGAACTGCCACTTTTCATTTTATAGAATGTACATTTCATATCTCAGTTTGGGCATATTCATTTGTTAATTGAAAGTCTTTTTTTATGAACTCTTTCTACTTAGATGGTTCTAATCATTCAACTAGTACAATACCTTATAGCCTAATGAAAATTCTGAGGAGACTGGGGTTCAACTATTCTGGGTGAACGTTTTGCTGGGGAAAAAAGGAATGAAAAAGGAAGAAAAACTCATCATTTTTGGAAATAGCATAACAGTTTGCTACTTAACTTCCGATATTGAGGGTTACATAATCTAGGGAAATGAGATTAGTCATTCCAATAGCATAGTTTAGTTTAGTAGAAAACTATTACGCTATTTCCAAAAACTACGCATATTTTTTTTTTGAGGAGAACGCTAAATTCCAATAGCATATTTTAATAGTAGCAAACTATTATGCTATTTCCGTTAGGAGGATGAGAAATAGCATAATACTTTCTAGAGGCGTTTCTATCCCTACACCACTACATGTGTGATACAAGAATCTCCGCAGATGCTGGTTTTACTTGCATGCTTTTTAATTTAACTGTTGGGAATGAGAATATGTGTTGTGTAACTCACTAAAATATATTTTTGAGTTGCACCGTGGCGTTGATGGCGTACCAAGTGCAGTTGATAACTTGAAATTATCCCAAGTTTGGGAGCCAGTCCTGGCCATTGATAAAACCAAGTGAAATAAATGGTTCAGCCTCCTCAGCAGTGAGCTCCCTCGACCATGAAACTCTGCCCCCGAAATCAGCCCCTGGTCCCCAACACTTGTATTGTCCATAAAATACGGTCCTGCAAAGCACATGTTAACGTTGTTTCAATTGGGTAAATACAATGATGCTGGCACATAATCAATGGCATGTGGTAAAGGGAAAAAAAGAGAACAAACATACATTTCCCTGTTTTTGTCTCCCCAGTCATACCATCCTTTAGGAGTGATGATCTTGTCCATGTATGTGTAAGCAAAGACTACCCTAGAGAATGTGCCCCAAGCTCTTCCCAGGTAAAGGGCACCTGATCCAGTGACCTTGCAATTGACAAATGAGAAGCCAGTTTCCTCAAGGAAGCTCTGTCTCTTTTGAGCAGTCAAGGCTCCATAGCTACTGGTGATGGCATTCAAATGGCAATCCTTATAGCACGAGAGACCATTCCCGAAAATGAAATCAACGGAGCCTTCAATGTAGCAATCCTTAAAGTAGTGTCTGCCTATGTGATCATAAAGAGTGTCTTGTGCTCCTATAACTTTGCAACTGAAGAAGGCTGCTGTGTCAGCTGAAATCCGCAGTGCCACTGCTTGCTTGCCTAGAGCTCCTGATGGTGGTGATGGTGCTATATTCTGTTATTTCAAAAAATCCACACCTTACTTTAGCCATTAAAAGCCTCATTATTCTTCTTCAATCTGTGTGTGAGGGTATAAAGTATAAACATATATCATTACTCATGGGAGCCCCATATGGAATGATCTTTTCTATAAGAAAAATTATCTTATGAGATTGTCTCATAAGATACTGTTTCGCTTTAGAGTAAATTTCATACAAAGTGTGGGACTCACATGTCGTGAAAGGCTTGCTCTAAACCAAAAGGTTGTAATTATTTATTTATTTATTTATTATTATTTAAAGGGAGGGTTGTAGATTTAAATGGTCACTAATGTTACTAATTCATCACTTAAATCTGTACCTGCTGTTAACTTTGGTTGTGTGTTAGTACTTATTAACAATTTTTAAAAAAAGGTAAATCATGCACTTATCCTTATAGTTTAGGAATGATTTTAACTTGAATTCTAATTTTTTAAAAGTTTCAATTAAAATCATAAACTTTATAATTCGTTTGAATATTTATAAATAAAGAAGAGTGAAATTATGAAAACTCATATAAGCTAGACTTAGAGCCTAATCAAGGCACTAAAATCAGTCCATGTGAATCTTTGGATATAAAAAATATTATGAAATTATTTAAGAATCCTAACAGATAAATACACTTTGATAAAGATGTAATCGTTGTGTGATTTTTTTTGGGGTACTAAAATACCTCTTGATGTTAATTTGTGCCAAGATAAGTCTTAGGTGTAGTTTATTTGTCTCATGATATAATTCACGGTTTTAATTGAACTTTTTCAAAATTATCCATAAATTACAAGAGAATTGTGTTATTAGAAAACAACATATATGGAAATGGAAATTGAAGTATAATTTTCCGACTGAGCTTAGACCTACAACACCCTACCTTAAGACTTATTCTGTAAAACTTTGAGACTATAGTAGATAAATTAATAATGGTAAATATCGAAGCCAAAATCATGAAATTGACTGACCTTGAAGGTGATGTTCTTTGCAATGAAGTAAGGAGCATCAACTGCAAATGTGGCAGAACCAAAGGTACCCAATGGATGCCCAGTTTGTCCAATTCGGTCGGCTGTGTCGTCCCACTCAATAATGGTGTTATCTGCACCAGCACCTTCCAGGGTAATGTATGCCATAGTCGCAGGAATTTGGACCTTTTCCCTACATTTTTGCTCATAGTTAATTTAAACCAAAATATCACACTTTGACTGTTAGTGTTAGATACAATAAACAAAATTTTAATCGTTTAGATCATTCGTTTGTTATTAGCTTATTTGTTTTTTTGTTAAAAATGATAATGCTTATATTTGAAAAAATGAGATTTTAAGAAACTTTACATAAATGATAAAATTTAGGTACTGTTCCTTAGATTCCTCTCTTAAGATTTAGCCATGTGGCTACTTAACTTAAAAATACACTTTATCCCACGTGCAAAAATCTATATGGCAGAATCTTAAAAAGAAAACTTAAGGAACAACACCTAAATACTATACTTAAGTCTTGCCCTTACATAAAATAAAATAAATTAAAAGTTAAATCGAAAAAGCTCGTGTCAAATGGATACTTAATGTTATAAATGATATACTATTTGAGAAGATGTTTTGAAGGAGAAAATGTTTTGGCATGACTATTTTGCAAACACAAATTATTAGGATTACAGGTAATAATTTTTTTTATATTTAAATTGCATGTTATGTTGACTCTTGGCAAAAATCTAGTATATTGGTTTTGTGTTAATGTTACTTTATAAACACAGAACAAGACCAAGCAACCAACCATAACTAAATATGATCCGTGAGTAACAAAACAAAGACAGCTCCATTTATTACCTGTAAATCCCTGCACTGATGGAAATAACCACACGACAGTTATTGACTACTGGTATTGAACTGATAGCCTTTTGAACTGTAACAAAATTACCAGTTAACTTCGAGTTTTTGTTTACTCTTATCGTTGAGCAAGGTGTTAACTTGTTGGTTGCTTTCTGGAAGAGAGAGTGCTTGAAGGAACCTATTTGTTTGACCCAATTCAGGTACTCCTTTTCGCTCACCACGTTCACATTCGACACATTTGTATGTGGTAAAGAACTCGTGCTTTCCAACAATAAAATCAACAAGAACAGCTTTACTACTATCTTATTGAAGTTGTGCTTGTGAAGGCTCATTGCCATTGATGCTGCTAAGTGCTAAGTGAAAAAATACGTAAAAAAAAGTCTCTAGGTGTAGTTGAAACGTGAAAGCCTTAAACTAAATTTGGTAAGCTTGGAATTTGAGTTGTTTGAATGGAAGGTTTAAAAACATGAGAGCAGGGAAGGTCAAGGGAATCTAGCAAATTGTGGCTCTATCTGGATTGTCTCTTCCAATCACACCCATTAGGCACAACTGTGACTTTCTGTCAAGTGGTGTTTCTTCTTGTCTGTTCTGGTGAAATTGTTTGTGTAATACATTAAAAAAGAAAATTAAATCAATCTAGTTTGCTGGACAAAACAGTGGATCATCACATGAGGATGAGGCTGATAAAGCTTTACCCAATTGAACGTTGGGCTTGATAAAGGTGGATCTCTTGTGGCTCATTTTTAGACCTCAATTAGATAGAAAGTCTTGTAGTGGGGGGAGGCAGCAAAAATGGTGTGAATCTTTTTCATGTTTCATTTTTATTTGTAGGGTGAAGTAGCTTGCTAATGTGCTAAGAGAAAGAACAAACGAAGGGGTATGTTTTGGGTACAAGTGTGGTAGAAGATGACAAGAGGTGGTCATAAAACATGTTCATGATGGAGATGCTACATAAGCATATAGTTTATTTTATTTTTTTTTATTTTTATGGGAACATGAGCATATAGTTGATTTGATTGTGTAATGATAATTTCATTAATGTACAAAGTTTTTTTGGCCAAGGATTGGTTGTCCTCACATAAAATTAGGTACATCTTATATAGTTTTCATTTTTCTGTAGAAAGTAAGTGAATATTTTCAAAAATTATATGATCTAATGACATTTAGTCCTATTTTGTGGGATTAAGATCCAGAGGTCAAATCTCTCTACTTGCACTTAAAAAAAAAAAAAAATCAAACAATTATGAACAACGAGTATGTGGTTGCCTTTTAAGAAAAAATGCTAATGTCTTTAATTCCAAATTTTAACCCTCATACCCCATGACAATTTCTTTTGGGTGTAATGTTTGTTTGGCCAATAATTTATTGTTCTCGCTTAAGGTTAGATACACTTGATAATGATTTCAACTTTTATGTAAAAAGTAAGTAAACAATTTTGTCAATGATCATATGATTTAATAGCATATTGTCATTTTATGGGGATTAACATCCAAATGTCAAATCTCCTTTCTCACTTAATAAAAAAGTAAGTGAGCAATTCAGAATGATTGATTGATAATGTATTTTGTCAATGATTATATGATTTAATAGCATTTTGTTATTTTATGGGGATTAAAATCTAAATGTCAAATCTCCTTTCTCACCTAATGAAAAAGTAAGTGAACAATTCAAAATGATTGATTGATAATGTGTTTTAAAATTTTGTTCAAAATGATTGATTCATAATGTGTTTTAAAATTTTGATCCATACATTCCTAAGGCTTATACGCCGGTGTTACCCAAAAAAAATTCAAAAAGTTAAATTAAATTCCGTTGCCGGGACTTGAACCCGGGTCTCTCGGGTGAGAGCCGAGTATCCTAACCAACTAGACTACAACGGAGTTGTTGATTGAGTTGTTCAAAATATTATTTAAATTCCAAAATATTTGAGTAATAAATTAAATTCTAACACTCCTCAAACCAGGGTTTTAGTGCTGTGTCTGTCTAAACTCTAAGCCCTCGCTCGCTGGGCATTTCTCCTATCCGTTCTTACACACACATAAAAACACAAACCAACCGTTAGAAACACACAACCGATTTGTTTTGTCTTCATATAGTACAAAGAAGATTGATTGTTTTATCTTTCTTCTACGCCGCGCAGGTATTTTTTTATTTTTTATTTTTTAACTTCAATTTCCGCATTTGGAGTTTTTTTTTTTTTTTTTTAATTCTCAAGGATTTCAATTACTCACTCTTAGGTTAAATCCATTCTTTTATTTTCCATTCCACTGCAAAACCACACAAACATATAATCGAATTTATTACCTGTTGGTTGGATTCTAGAGGGTACTTGTTTTGGATTGTAATTATTTGGAGGTTGAAAGTTAGATTTTATTTTGTAGATTACTGTGCTTGCTTCACTTTTATATTTTTGATTACTGATAATTAAAAAAAAAAACTATTTTTTTTATTATAATTACTGCTCTACTAGTTTGGATATTTCTTGTTGCTATTGGGCTTATAATGCAGTGTAATTAGGCCAAAATACACTACTGATCCCTAAACTTTAGCTCATAATCGATTTTAATCTGTAAAGTTTGATGTGATCGCTTTAGAACATAAACTTACATTGATCACTTTGAACTTCCTAAAGTTTAGGAGCCTTATTTTATATATTTATTTTAATTGATTCAGGTTGTTGTCAACTGAATCTGATACGGCCAATTCTGTTTATATGTTGCAGCCATTGGTTTGCGGTATTTTGTAGCAAAGTTAGTGTGTCATAGATTGGCAATAGCAACTTAGGCAAAAAAGATGACAGTGTTTGGATTGACTGCTAGTCCATCAAGATGTTGTCTCCGGATACCTGCATGTGGCCCGGGCTCTCTGAATAGGCGAGCTTTTGCTTTTTCTAGTCCTGGGAAGCCTAAACAACAGACTGATTCTCTCTGTTTAGTAAGGTACTGCTTAATTGTTACCAACTATTGAACTAGGAGTGAGGGCTGTACACTACTATAACATTGTTATGCTTTTTTCCTTGTTGTGACCACACAGAACTGACTGGATTGGTTCTACACAAAGATGCAGAACCCGACCGTCTCACTTGATCAAGTGTGCAATGGATGCTTCCTATGGTGATATGCCAAATGAACCCACTGGTAATCTTTCACTTTCTTGATTAGTTGATGATTGTGTTATTGTTATCCATGGGGATTTATACTTAGTGGATAAAGGTTTGTTGCAAGCCATGGTTTTGTAAACCTAAATAATAAATAAATTTGCATGTTTGTGGTGAACCTTTTTGAGGGAGAACTCACGAGAACCTTCATGACCTTCATAAAATTTTGTCCTGACCAGATGGCGTGCATAGTGAAGCATTGGCATTCGCCTCTGTGTTTGCTTGTAAGGCTGGGAGCTTTACTGAGCCATAAATTATTAGTGATTGCTGGAGTTATTGGGCTACTGTCGAGTTGTAACTTTAATATCTAACACTACATATTTTGTAGAAAGGGCGGAGAGGTAAGGGAAAAAGGGGAAGCGAGTGGATTCCACCTTTCTCTGACATTGTTTGGTTAGGAAGGAATGGAAATAAAAGGAAGAGAAGAATGAAGCTATTTTCTTACTGAGACAATTTAAATGGTTTAAGTGAAGATAAAATTGGCAATTCACATATTTTTCTTATGATACACGTTCTCTCTCCTTCTATTTCTGCATCCATCAAACAAGGAATTTCTCTCTCACTGCCTTTTCCCTGAGACACTGTAAAAAAGATAATATAAATGTTGGAATACACATTCGTATGAACGAGAAAATAAAACATGTACATAGGACACAATATTTAGTGTGGTTTGGCCAATTTCATGCCTATATCTATGGGCAATGTCAACCAAAATCCATGATCAACAATATAAATTATAAAAACTCAAGCAAACCTCACAAAAAAAAAAAAAAACTAGCACACTCGCACAAACCTCACAAACACACCAAAACCTCTCATAAAAATAAACTAACCCAAGTCTCAATACACCCAAAACAAACTCACTACGTACTCATAAACTTGACACTTCACAAGCCCAAAACCTCAATGCACTCACTGGTGTTCTCTCACTCAAAACAATTGGCAAACTATTAATTGACACATCTATCTTTCAAGCCCAAGGAACTATCAAACTTCTCTTTGAAAAAACTCAGTCATGTTCTTCTAAGAGTCTTTTCTCCTCCCCAATGGGAGGACCTCTAGGACTAAAACTACTCTTTGAAAAAACTCAGCCATGTTTAAGAATGTTTTCTTCTACCCAATTAGAATTCCCTTTATATTTTTATTTATATATAAGGCTTCAATACTATTTCTTTGGTGGGCAAGAAACAGAAACTTACTTCTTAGACTTTTCATTCATCCCAAGAAAATCCAAACCAAGTGAAAATAAGAATTTGAGGCAATTTTCAGCAGTAAATGTTCCTATTAGTGAGCTGCTTTGAGAATTCATGCCTAAGCTGTTTTTGCATCTGACATTTTATAATTGGATAAATTGTGGCTGCTCTTGTATTGAGAAATTTGGTGTTGGGTGACTGGATTGCCTTTATTGAACTTATTGATGTGGCTCACCAGTATGACTTTCTTTCATGTCACCATCCTTTCTTGCACTATTCTGCATGGAATTTATTAGAATTTAGAAAGCATGTTTTACTCTTTCTCTCTGGGATTTAGCTTAGGTGGTTTAGGGTGGGTGGAGTTGGGATAGGTTTTAGGTTCTACTCTTATCAATTATGAAAAAAAAATGGAGACGTGAATGACTCTCTCTCTCTCTGTCTCTCTTCCCTTTGCTGAAATATATGCAAGGCAACTAGGGACTTGCTCTAGTTCCTTAAGCATTGAGTTGATGCAAACCTTCACATTGTAAGCGTCTTTTCTGATTTATTGCTGCTGGCCATATTCTATTAGTTTGGTTCACTACATATTGTAACAATTTAGCACCATTGACTCTAAAATTCTCTCCTTTTCTGCAAGCTCAGCTATCTTTCCTAGAATTAATGTTAGGGACCCATACAAACGACTTGGAATAAGCAGGGAGGCTTCTGAAGATGAAATTCAAGCTGCCAGAAACTTTCTTATTCGTCAATATGCGGGCCACAAACCAAGTGTGGATGCTATTGAGTCAGCCCATGACAAAATAATTTTGCAGAAGTTTTATGATAGGAAGAACCCAAAAGTTGACATAAAAAAAAAGGTCAGAGAAGTCAGGCAGTCCCGTGTTGTTCAGGCTCTTACAAATAGGTTTCGAACTCCATCAACAAAGTTCATTATAAAAACATCTATTGCATTTATAGTGCTTGGGGCTCTCACTGCTTTCTTTCCAACTGAAGAAGGCCCAACCCTTCAGGTTGCAATCTCCCTGCTGGCTACCATGTATTTTATATACGATCGGTTGAAGAGCAAAATCCGAGCTTTTCTTTACGGGTATGTGGAACTGTATCTGTTTAATTAAATATGGAATATTGGAGTGTTCCTGCTGTTAATCACTTAGGTCATTGTTGTGAGATTTTCTTCATAGAAAATTTGTATTGTACCAACCATTGCATTTAGTCCTGAGCCCAATGTCATGGTGTATGCTTCTATAATGAGCTAATGTTTTTCATGATTATCTTATATGTCATGAGCTTTCCTTGATTATGTAAGCGTTCCAGAATTTCAGCTAATGGTCTTCCCTTTTGAAATAAAATGCATTCTTGAATCTCCCTGCTACTTAAACCTGAAATATTACATAGATCCTTATCATAAAAGTTGTTGTTATGTTGCAGGGCTGGATCTTTTGCTTTCTCATGGCTGTTGGGAACATTCTTGATGGTGGCTGTGATTCCTCCTGTACCTGTACTTAAAGGACCAAGGAGTTTTGAAGTGATGAGTTCGTTAATAACCTATGTTCTACTTTGGATTTCATCTACATATCTTAAGTAGAGCCAATTATATATTAGTAGATGCCTCAATTCTTTTTGGAGTGGAGATCACCAGATTTTCTTTGTAGCTGGTTTGTTGATTCCCTGATTTTGCTTAATAGAACTGTGTGTATCTCTAATTACAGTTTTGATACTTTCCGGCTGTCGTGTTAATATTTTGTTGAATGAGCCTGCAGTTTAGGAAGAACTGGAAATGAATGTTTTGTTGTATGGAGAAAGGGTGTAAACTAGAAAAAGATACTGGTCAGGTTTGAGTGAGAGTCTAGTGGTACTAATTATTAAATAGATTATTTAACCTGGGTATTTTTGGAAAGTGGTTAAGTAAAATAGGATTTTATGCTAAACAAAAATTTTAGTACTACAAGTTAAGCCACAATTATTCCTATACGATAGATTATGATTGATTGTCACTTTTACAAGGACCCGTAATTTTTGTGAATAATTGTGATAAAAATTGTGATTTAATTTATAGTAGTAAATTTTTTATATGCTAAATAAATAAATAGGATTTTTTTTTTGTTGAGAAAAATATATATAGGAATCTAAATATAGATCTGAAACTTTGAAAGCCTGAAATGGTCGACAGTCCACACGGACCACACCCGAGATAAAAGAGAAATAACACAGTTCCATTTTCTCCCCCAAAGCTCTTCTCCAAAATCAAAGCACCCACATATAATGTCAACAAAATCATTTCTAGTTCCTCATGCAACCTAAGATTTATGTCTTCTAAAAAAAAAACTATGATTTATGTATATTTCATCAATTTCACATAAATTATAAATGTTCTTTGTTTTTAAACGATGTTTAAAAGTCCCTTAGGACCTCACCCTATATATGTATAAAAAAATAATAATAAATTAAAAAAAAAAATCACAAACACACCATCTACATTCTATTGTATTCCAACTTGAACCAATTAAAATAGCTTTTATTTTTTTGACAAATACATGGATAGCCAAAAACTTTCCCTAACTAAAGATTAAATTTTTTAAAAGATTGGGTTACATAACTTTACCTAACTAAAGATTTAAAATATATATATATATATATATATATATATATATATATATATATATTCCAATTTGAATTTACTAATGTTCCAAGATCCAAGAATGAATCACAATTTGAAAAAGAAAACATAAATTGTAATTATTTTACAAATATATGGATAGCCAAAATTTACAAATTAAAGACCTAAGATTAGATTAAATCTAATAAACATATTATGGTATGCGAACAAATACATGATGGATAGCAAAAACAAAAACTAGACATGTATGTCATCAATTTCATCAAATTGTTGTTTTACATCCAAACACGCCCAAATTGCACTTTACCCGTGTTGCTATTGCTAAAAAATTTTAGCAACTGTAAACAATAAGTTGGTATATTTAAGAACTACTGTATTAGAGTCTGTAAAATAATATATATTTGGTATATTGTAAACTTGTTTGAAATGTTGAACACCAATGCCCATTTTGCCCACTTGATAGGGGACTTCTACCATACGAAGAAGCTATCAAATTAGAAACCCAAAATTAAATTACATTTAGCATTTACTCATTCCTATCTCTTACTTAGAGCAATCGTACTGTGGTGCACCTAGTCACCTACTCATTGTCCACCATGCTTGTGCAAACACACCCACGAATATCACTAGGGTAATCCTATAGAGAAATTTTACATGTTCTACAAAATAATTTTTAAGGGATTATACTGTAACCACGTGATTTGGGTAAAGTTCGAGTTCCCAACTTAGGATTTAAAAAGATGTACTTTACCCGCTTGATCACAACTTTTACTACTTTTAATCCCATATCATTATAATTCACACGTGGATGTGCTAAACCAAAGAGAACCCTAGAGATAAAATAACAATCTCATTCTAATTAAAGTAAAAGCCCGATGATATTAATTAGCACTCTCTTTGATGTCTCATGTTTAAGATTGGGACCTCACCTCCCCCCTCTTTGCATTATTTACCTATCAAAAAAAAAAAAAAAATATATATATATATATATATATATATATATATATATATATATATATATATATCAAATTACATTAAACCCATGAGCCGGTGAATAAAATTAAATGGTTTGAGTAAAAAAAAATATTTTAAACCACAGGTTAACAATTTGAACTTGATGTTAACCATGGTTGGATTAAAGTATAATTTCCCAACTTCCAAATCTCTCTATAATGACATTCTTTGGCTATAATATTATGACATCAGCCTTTCACTCAAAAGTTATTCAAGACACATGGGTGAAGGATTCGTCAATTTGACATGCATCTAATTACATAGGCTGTTTCCACATTCACCAATAATTACCTTTATCTGGATATGATAGGTATACAACAAATTTACGGAAGTAATACCAACCGTGCCTCTAAATTACTACTGTTTATAAATATATACAGGTTTGATGTCCACATGATTGCAACTCATTTGGCAATATCTGAGATATATTTGCATATAAACATCTGCTCAAAAGTTATAAAGCACAACATCAAGGTTAGTTAAATAATCATTTTACACATTTATGTGCTCCAAACATCAGATAGCACTCCTAGCTGCGTCTTGGCACTGTGACAGCCACAAATCTATGTGTTCCACGATCTGTTGCCTTACTTTATTGACTGCATCAGGAGAGCTGCAGTTCTGGGCATTGCCTGAGAGGAAAAACCAAAGCTTCAGAAGAGACAGCATCAACTATTTGCAGGATAAGTTGACGAGTATGACCGTTAATGCATATTATATCGGAATGTCATTCAAAGTGGCAACATTAGATACATTTAATGGTTGAATTTCAAGTCAATTAACGTCAAAACCTTCAATATAGGAAAGCTTCTAACTAAGAAGTGTGGACACGGACATGGCAACAATTCTAAATAGGAAGGATTTTAACTAAGAAGTGCGGTCAAGGACATGGCGACAATTCTTGAAAAATTAGAATGTGAGATGGCAGTTGATAGATATATATGTTGTAGATATTAGAAATAATTAACAGCCATTAAAAGTATTCAAAAACATATCTAGAAAATTCAACTAAAAGCGACAACAACAATCAAACCTTAGGGTCAATCAGATGTATTTTTAGATGATGCTCTGACGTGTATTTGTAGTGGATCCATTCATAATAAAAGAAATAATTAAAAATTTGCAATTATGTGCTCTACTAAAAACAATTGAAAAAGTACAACTGACTCTTCTACTGCACTATGTAATAGCATTAACACAGTGTAATGATAAATAAATAAATGGAACTATATTTTAAGTTTTAGTTTTTAATAAAGACGTTCAAAATAAAAGCAAACTATATGAGAGAGAGGGCCCAGAAGTATAGAAGACTAGGCAAAATGAAGAAGAAAAAACCCTTAAAACACAGTTGCCTTCATGGCTGAGAGGGAGGGCCAAAAGGCAGATGTACTTGACTGAGAGAGAGGAGTGAGTAATTGCACTTCCAGTGGCACTGATAACCACTGGTTTGAGTCACCATAATTCGATCAAGTGAGACAACAAGAGAGAGAGAGAGAGAGAGAGAGATAGAGAGAGAGAAGGCCAAGATAGTTTAATCTGATCTGGAACATGAGAGAGAGACAGCCTATCACTCTTGATTACGGCTCAGATTGTCTCAGGTTATCAAAAATACTTTTTTCCGATATCATGTTTGGATGGTGTCATGACCGTCCCCCAATCATGTCCAAAATTTAGATTCAATTTTTTTTGCCAGACATGCATGCAGCTATGATGTGTATCTTGATCAAGAACGAAATTTACTACACAACTTATTTGCTCATCATTGTTAAACTAATAAGTAATAATTGCGAAAAGATAACCATGTGCTTATTCTTCCAGCCATTGAAACCCATTATGGAAGCAATTGATTCCAGATGCATCAAATTTTACATTTTGAACATGTAAATTATCAGCCCATTTCAAAACCCATGAATTGGCCAAAATTATAATGAGACATTTTGAGAGTATAAAATCTGAGACAAGCTACGCATACCTTCAATGTTTAAAGGAGCTTGGGGACATCCTCGTAAATCGGTGCCATGGCCACAATTATGACAAGAAATGGTGTAGGAAGGCACTAGAAAGTTCAAGAGGCAGATTTTAGTAAAAGAATAAAAACATCATAAAGGAAAGACATCAAAATGCCCATATCCCATTAAAACGAATCCACATAGTTGTTACATGTAGGAAAGTCACTAAATCATTCACACACAAAGAGTAATCATATACAAATTCTAAAGCAGGAACCACAAAAAGAAGACTGAAATACATTAAACCTTTTTATTTTTTTTATTTTATAACTAACTAAAATATATTAAACCTTACAAATTTGGTTCAGAATTTCTTGTGAAAGCTTATATGTAATATCTTTCATTGTTCTAACAAGAATTGGCCCAATTTGGTGGGATTGAAGCAATTTTGACATATAAGGAAAAAAAAAAAAAAAAAAAATATATATATATATATATATATATATAAGAGTTCAAGTTACACCTAGTGTAATTCTAAGCAATGTTATACCACCCAGTAAGTTGTTATTGAATTCATATTTAAAAAATCTCACATTTAGATTACATGTTTTATATGTTTTTAACATGTATACAAATTTTCATGTCAATCGGATGTTATTTACCGTTCAATCCATAAATTCATCTTTTAAGCATTATTTTAGATTACAAAAACTTGAATTTAAATAATTAATTAATGATATGACTATTGATCTTTGATTACCTTGAAATTTTGCAAGCATGGAAAATATATGAAAATAATGTAGTCCAATGGTGGATTTGTCAAAATTGAAAATTCGCATCCAATTAAATTGAATATATATATATATATATTTATGTAATAAGTATTCTTCCTATATTATTACAATAATTTTGTAATTTCATATCAAGAAATTAGAAACTCACTATCTGTCGATGAAGTCTGTTTAGATGCGTGACGCCAGGGATCTTGTGAACCATTGGTGAAAACTATTTTTGAACCTGCGTTTTAAATTTTCAAGAGAAGACATGAACTATTAGTGAATACATTGATAGTACTTCATCACAGCAACTCAGCACCTATATGCACAAAATAAATACTTTCAGTCATCAATTTTCTCCTCTGAACTAAACTAACTTCTTTAAAATCTGTCTTCATATAAATACTAAACCTCCCTTCTGACATTTAACTTTTACTTATCATTTCAGTGCATAGCCCTCAAGTTCCCACAATGCAAGCTTCTAAAAATGATATGTAGAAAGCTAGATTCCCCAAGCCCATGAATGAATATTGTAAAACCAACAAAAAGCAGCAATTGGTTACTGGGAGATGAAGTTGAGAATAAATAAAGCTGCAGATATTTCCATGCACACATGCAAATAGGTATGAGAGAGAGAGAGAGAGAGGTGCTTGATTTTAAATTTTTTAGATATATCTAAAAACATGCAAAGAAAATAAATTGGTAGCCAATCCATATATCATAGACTACTATCCAACTATCAGGAGCTAACATTGACTCCTCAGCTACGGAATGGGTACTATGGTCCAATACTCTTTTATATAATTACACCTAGGAAGCACTACTACAGATATGGGACATGTATACAACACAATATGGATACAGCAACATATCAATTATAGAAAATTTAGAATAATTTACCGCCTGCATGCTATAATTTGTTAACATATTAATGAATATGTTGAAGTATATGTTATGCTAGGTTTTAGTTCAGAAAATAAACAACATATGCCAAACAAAAAATGTCTAAATAATAAACAAATTGAGAACATCTTAGTTTCATAGGGAGAAAGTGAGTGAGAGCGGATAAAAAAAAGTTAAAGAAATACTTCATGGTATCCATATAGGATACATGTCTGATATGGACATGGCTGCTAGTATTAAGTATCCATGCTTCCTAAAGATTTTGAGAAAGAAAATATAGACAGAAGAGCAAAGTCAATGTTTATACCAGCAATTTTTGTGCCTCCATAGTAAATATTTGTTGCAGCAACATCAGGATAGGTGCCTTCTCCAAAGACATTTTTGCAAAGGTCCAGATGGTATCTGTCATTTATGAGCAACTAAAATGCATACTCAGATGCGCATAATAGGGCACACAAAACCAACCGCAAAAGGTTTTAAAATTTTTATGATCTCTAAATAAAGGCAAGTAAAAATACAAAGATAAAAGGGGCACATTAAACACAATGAGGTGATGAGAAACATGCCTTGTGTCAACTTTTGTGGAGCGAACGGTATCATTTAATGGTGCCACCTGAAAAAATGCAACTTCAGTACAAACTTGGAACCACCACAACCGGTCGGCACTGTCTTCACTAAGAGCAGTGTTTTTCAAGTGTTTCTGATTGTATGTTTGGACATTAACACCAAAACTTCCAAGATAATATTCCTTCACATATTTGGCATATGCATCCTGCATGAAACAATGTTAGAAGCATTAGACAACAGCTGGATGGAACACAAGGCCAAGAAAATGTAACATCAGCAGTGCTAAGAAGTTTAACAGAGAAAAAAGGAACAAAGCAATAAAGAATAAACTTAATCGAATGTAACATGTGACAAAGCAAAACATATATCTGTAATTAAAAGTGCCAGGAGCAAGATCTGGATAGCTCATCCATTAATAAGCTAATGATAACTAGTTATTACTAGCGAAGGCAGTTAATGAATTGTCCAAAAACAAGACCATTGATGTCTTAAAGAATTCCCCAATGAAAGAATAAGATCTATATTCTATAGCAAGAAAAAAGGAGCATACCACCAAATCGTCTCCAGCCTTCTTTGCTTCAACAAGAGGGGAGCATAGTTTATCTGGATTTCCATATTGAAACTGCAAAATTTAAAATTCAAAGATCATTAGTTTGTGAAAATTTAAAATGGAAACAGAACTGTAAAAGAAACCATATTTACCGCTATTGCAGCCGCATCAGCGAGAAAATAAAAGAAATCGCCATCAATCTCAAGCTGCAGACACAGATAAAGGTAAACATGCAAGATAAAGAGCATAGAAGAAAATTCTCATGAGTCTGCTATTTAAATAATGTTTTGGAGTATGTCATTAATCATGATCAATTATGACAAGGAAAAGAATCAAACCTCAGCTGCACCAAACAATGTCTTCACTGCTTTTGCATCTGTTGCAAGTCTTTGTTCAACAAGTTTATTAGTTTCTTGTAATGCAACTTTACATTCCGCACCAGCTGACTCACCAATCTGCGTTAGAAGATTATATTGAAAGGATATATCTAACAACAAACCAAGAAGCATGGGCACAACATGACACAAGACACAGCAACATAATAATTCTCGAAAAATTTGTACACGACATAGTGGGGATATAACAATTAATTAATTAAAAAAATCTTTAGGAATATTTAATTTATTTTTATGCATATTTTATGTTTATTTTAAGTTTTCCAATTAACTAAGTATTTTTTGCTAAGCTACACACGCGCCTCTTGAATCCACAACCTCACCCTCCATCCCATTATTATGGGAGAAGAAGTGCGAATTAAGCTCTAGCTCAAAGGAAAAAAGAAATAACAAATATAAATCTTTAAAAACATAAATTTTTAAATAATTTTTTTTTTTTGACTTGACACACTGAGGCTATGCATGCTGAGTGTAGAGTGTCCCTTGTTTGTCAGTGTCCAACATGGACATCTTGCGAATTTTGGGGTGTCCGTTCTCAGACAGGAAGAAATAGCAAATTAGCAAGACAGGGAGCATTCTTATAGCTTAGCTCCAGAAACAAAAATTTTATTTGTGTTATACCTTCTTATTTTTATATATCCTACCAAAAATAATTATTCCTAAAAAAATCAAAGTTTTTGATCTGCACATGGAAAAGAAAAAAAAAAAACCATAGTCTTTTACCTGCTTGTCAAATTCAGTGTAGTTATAAACAGCAAGAACAACTGCAGAACTTGCAAGGCTTCCACATGTTAAATGTGGGAACTTAAGACGGAACCATGCACTGAGAGCTCCTGGGTACGAGACACCAAAAACGAACCAGGGATTTTCAACATTTTCTCTATTGGACTTTGAATTTAAAGATTCCTGCAAAAAAAAAAAGGTGCTTTCAAAACAACTGATAAAGACAATAGAAATATGGCCATGGAAACACCCCTATAAGATTAAAATTTCAAGGTCCAAAAGGAAATGAAAAAAAATCATAGGCTTCATGGATTGAAGCCAAGAATTTTACCCTCCTAAATCAGAATGTCAAGAAGACTTCCCCTTCTATTAATGCTTCACTGCCAAACACTAGAATATGAAGTATTGACTTATGGATCATGACTGGTAGCCAGTTTTTTTTCTAGGTAACTGATCCTTGACTGGCCTATTTAATAAATGAGAAGATAACTTGCCTGGTAATACTGACGAAAAACAGCCAAATCAAAAAGAGCCTGCTTAGATGACAGATATCTCAAATTTTCTGTCTTCAATGAGTTGAAGGGGGAGCTTTTTCCATAGTAGCGATGCTCAAGAGAAACCACTGCTGCTCCGAACTTCTTTGCTAAAACCTATAAGAATTGCAAGGTTTAATGTTTTGCTTCTAATTATACTTACAAGAATCATAAAGTTCAATTGCACAATAGACTCTCTCTCTCTCTCTCTCTCTCTCTTGGTAAGGGTCTGACCAACAACAAAAAATTTGGGTTAAAAATCATAACTTACACTAATATAGTCATTGGTTATCCCATTGCAAGAAGATTCACCACAAATTTTCAAAAAGATTGGTCCATCTGGAAGCCGGAAGTGATCAAGGAATTCATAATATCGCTGCTGAAATTGCCTGTGATCCTGTAAATACAAGTGCAATCTAAGAGTGAGCATGGTGCACATCACATATTTGACCAACTTCCAATAACAAATAAGCTGAAGAGAAGTTTTGTTCGAGGCCTCCACCACAAAAAGGGATGAATTGAATAATTATATAGGTCTCAAAACGTATTTAGGAAAGGAAGGAACTAGAAACTATATTCATGTAGATTATAAAAATAAGTGCAGTTCTCTTGTCATGATTTTTTTTTTGTTGCCTTAGAGGTATCATATATGTGCAGATCAGACAAAAGACAAAGATGGATAATTCTAAAATTTACAAAGCCAAAAATCACTTTGATTATTTAAGCACACCAATTAATGAACAAGGCCGTAAAGTATATTCATAAAATAATCTTAAACAGAACACACACACACACACACACACACACACATATATATATATAAAAGTAACAGAATTTGATTGATCATAAAAGGAAACACCCATGTACACCGGAGGTGTACTCGAGGAGCTTACAATACTCAAGCCTTGTAGCTCAAGTGCCACTTCCTAATGTTTCCAACAGAGACGTTCAAGCTTCAAATCTCCCCTCCCCATGGTAATCATTGAATTATCAATTAAAAAAAATAAAAGTTTCCCCAAATGATCACAATTCTGCAATTCTTAGCAAAATTAATCACAATTCACAAAATTCAATTTCATCATCATTTCTAAACAAACCATACACTACACTTCCAGTTACAGTTTACAACAACCGGTCTGATCCCACCCCTTTTACAGTATAAGCTATACAAAATGTCCTTCACCAGTTCTACAAAATTTCGCAAATAAACAAACAAATTTTATAAAAAAAAAAAAAAAAATTCATTGCGTAAGAGAGAAAGAAACGTACAAAGGGAGAGAAGTGGTCGAGAGTCTGATTGAACCAGAACTCCTTCTGCGTCAAGTAATTACTGCTACTACTACTTCCAGACAAGCGGTCAAGCATAGTATGAGATGTGAGTAATCCATGAGAGAAGCTCGCGAATAATAAGAACAACAATAACCATGGCAGAATCATCGAACCCTCCTCCTGTCTCATCATCATCGTGGTTCCAAGGTTATCTCTCTTTTCTTCTTTCTTTCTAAGTTTTCAACAGACTCACAGAGAGAAAGAGAACAACAACAATAACAACAGACGCTACCTTAAATACAGTTTTGTTTCTTCTTTGTCCGACAAGCAAAGTTAAATCTATTAATATAGTTTTTTGTTTTTTTTTGGGCCTTTGCGGTCCAGTTAGATTTAGTTCTGGACCTGCCACGTCAGCAATATGGCCCAGAATTGGAACTTCCGTAAGGTCCAATATCCTATCATATTAGTTCTTACTTCTTACATGACATTTTTATTTATTTTTAATGTCAAGTTATATGACATATATTGGTTGCTTCAGCAAAATGGAGATTGTATTTTTGTTTCCTTGGCTGAAAAGGGAAGTTTCGCCAAAAGAAGAACAAAAAAAAGAAAAGAAAAGAGAGGAAGCTTCCTGTAGATGTGTTGTAGCTTGGTACCAGGGTAGTGTTTATCACAAAGTTTGCGTATTTATAGATGTACATATAGTACACGTCTCTTTAGGGGGGGAGAAAGGTCTACTTTTGCTTTTATACAAGGGGGAATGAGAGAGAACATTTATTTGTTTATTTTGGTTTAATTATTATTTAAACGATAGCAAATTTTATTTTATTTGGTCCGGTTAATAAATATCATTAGAGCATCTCTAGCAAATTTTTCAAATTTTTGTACTGTTTGGAGAATGAACAATCACATTTAGCTTTTATCTACCTACTTTTTTAAAAACACTTTTCAACAAATTCTCTATCATTTTCTCCATCTCATTTAAATATTATTTCTTCATTCATTCTTTATTCTTTTTTATCATCATTTATTCTTCCTATATTCATTCCTAACAATTATATTTTTCAATGAAAAGTGTTATATCCACAACATTTTTTGCAATACTTTCACAATAATCACATCAAAATCTTATGTGAAAAGTTGTTACTAATTCTAATTTGAACCCACTACTAAAATTATTTTTTTACTCACCAATATTAGCTAATAACAATCTATTATTTAAAATTTATTATGAAAATATTGTGGTAGCATTTCTTAATTGCCATTTTTTATCTTTTATATTATTTTTCCCTTCACACCATCTGTCATCCATACGTTTTGTTTTTTTTTTTTTTTTTCTCTCTCTTGGTTTTTTCTCCACCACACACGTATCCCATTCCTTTCCTCCATCTACTCTTCTTTTTCTTTTTCTAGTTCATTCCAGACTCTCTCTTTCATTCTCTAGCTCTCTTTTTTTACTTTCTCTATTTCTACTTGATTCTAGAATACTCTCTTGCATGATCTTTTGACTTCTATTTCTACTTCTATATTCTTTCCTCTTCAGCTCACTTCACACACACACAGCCGACATGGCCTTCGTCTATCTTTTTTTTTTTTTTTCTTGTTCAGATTCACTTTGTTGTTACAATGGAGCTTAGATAGGCTTTCATGCTTTTGATCTGCTGTTTTTGTTTTGATTTTAGATTTGTTGTTTTAATTAAATTTGTATTTTTCCCTATTCTTGATCTGTTGTTTCTATTCTGATTTTAGATTGTGTTTGTGTTTTGATTGTGGTACCATCTGAGAGAGAGAACGAAAGAGAGAGAATATTTTTTTTATTTAGTCAGGTATTTTTTTAAGGACAAAGTTTAGTTATAAAATTGGTTGTATGCTTAGGCTACAAACTCACTCGATATCTTTTTATTGAAGGTGAATTTTGACAAATCAACCATTGGATTACATGTTCTTCTTATATCCTTCATGTTTGTAAAATTTCAAGAAAATTAAAGATCAATAGCTATGTCATCAATAAATTTTTAATTTGAAAGTTTTTGTAATATAAAATTATGCATAAAATGTAAGTTTATAGATTATATAGTAAATAATATTCGATTGACACAAAACTTGAGATGTGTATTAAGAGGGTAAAGAACATGCAATTCAACGGCTAAATTTTCAAAATATATAGTAATATTTATTTTATTAAATGAGTTTATAGCCTAAAACTATAATCAATTTTGTAGCTAAATTTTGTCATTTTTTTAAGATAAAATAATGGTTTGGAGTTGCTAAAGTGTTCTCTAGTTTAAGAGAACTACTTAGCAACTTCAAAAATAATTTGGAAAAGTTTTGGATTTAGACATGATGTTGGAGCGTGAATAGTGAGTTTTTTTCTTCAAAAAGTAGAGATAGAGCATCTTGAAGATGCTCTTAGAACATTTATTAATCAATCATTTTTCTTAAAACAATTTATGTAAAATTGAAAAAGTTTTTCATTGTTTAATAAAAAAATTTCTAAAATAATTTATTAAAGAATTCCTTAGGCATCCGTTAGTCAAAAAGCATTAGTAGTTTTTTTCTATAACTTTAAAAAAGAAAAGAAAAAGTAGTAGGGGCTTATTAAAGATAACTTCTCTACTAGTCGTGATTATAGCAGGAAATAGATTGTCAAAAAAAAAAAATTATAGTAGGAAATATCCTTATCCATTGGATTTAGTGAGCTATAACTACCCTAATCCTACCAAAGCATTTGAGCACTAAGTTGGTATTTCACCGATATAAAAAATAGTAACATGAGCCGAAAATCTACCATATTATTACCATTGAATTATCCCTTGAATCTCGTCAATACAAAAATTCATTTGCCAAAAATTAGAGTCATTTTTGCTTGATGAGGGCATTGGAATAGTTAACACTAAGGTCTAAATTTATTTCCTCATTAATAAAAAAGAGACACTTTAATAGTAAAAAATATTATTTTTTCATGATCATAACATAAATATGATATTAGGTATCATAATCTAGCTAAGGGTTCGAGTTAGCTTAACTAGTACGTTCTTTGATAGTTGAATAAGAGAACTGGGGTTCAATCTCCGCCTACACCAAAAATTGATTGGTGTCTTGGTATGATGATACAGAGCTATCATCAGGAGCGGACGTTATATATTGAAAATCTCTCAAATAAAGTATCATAATCTAGTTTTTTTTTTTTTTTAATTTTTATTTAAGAAAGGTATCACAATCTAGTTGGCTTAGTTAGTAATAAATTCTCTTATATTTAAATAAATGATTTGAGTTCAAATCCCGTTGTAAAACAAAAATCACACACTCAATTGATGTGCTAGCCTAATGATTAAAAACAAATCCTTAAATAGTATTAAATCAAGAGTTTCATTAACAAGACATTATATTTACTATGGGTGTCAATTCGGGTTTGTGTGTCATGTCGAAATAGGGGTATTCAGCTAAATGACTCAACTTAAATCCGACTCATTTAACAATCGTGTCATGATCCTTCAACTCTAACACGAGCTGTTAATAAAGTAAGTTGACACAACGCGAACCACTTGACATGCTTAATAGACGATTCATGTTGGGTTGACACAAACGTGACTTGACCCAATCTCAATCTGTTTAATATTAAACATGCTAAGTTGACACAAATTCAATCCATTTAATTCACTTTAAAAAAGCACATGATAAATATTGTTATAAATTTAATAAACAACAAAATTTAATACAAACTCATAATATCAAAATACCTATTAAGCATATAATTTGAAAGTTAATAATAACATCAAATACTTAAAACACGTTGTCTAAAAGTTCAAAATAATATAAAAGTACTTAATAAATATTAATTCCTTAATATAGTACCATCCATCTAGAAATAAATTAATTATATTCCAAAAAAAGTGCATACTCTTCAACCCAAATTCAAAATAATATAGTTCAACAAAAATATAACATTGATCAAGAAATAAGTTCTTTACGTCTCAAAAGAAGTTCATACACAACCCAAATTTAAAATTACATAATTCAACAAAAATATAACATCCACAGAACTAGTCAAATGCTAAATATTAATATTGAAATAATTGAAGCAACAAGTAGACTGATCATGACTATGACTATGAGTATCATTCATAGATTCTTTAAGGTTTTTAAAGTTTCAACTTACAATACTTATAAGTTTTTGTAATTACTCACTTTTCATTTTAAGTTTAAAATATAAGATGGATATAAAAGGTATTTGACAAATTTAAAATAAAATGAATATTTATTTGTTATATGAGTTAAACGAGTGTGTTAAATACATCATTTCAAGTTGACATAAATAAATTAGTGTGTCAAACGTGCCAATTGCAGATCACATGAGTTGACCTATTTATGAAAAGTTTCTTATCGTGGGTGGACCCGTTTATAACTCAAACTTATTAAGGCCCCACCCTAACCCATGTCACATTCGCGAGTCGTGCCAATCATTGACACCTCCAATATTTACATTTGTAAAATATTAAAATTTTACAATAAAAATGACACTCTAAACTCTAAAGAGAAAGGAGCTTAATCATGACTAGAGCCCAGGGACATAGCCTGGAGCATAATTGCTCTACACCCATTAGTAATTGATACAAAATTTTACCAACCATGTTATCATGTTAAAGGGTGATATTGCTTCCTCGACCTAAATGTTGAAGAAGCCCCAAGTTTCCTTCATGAATAGATTCGGTTAGATGTAAATAACTAAATACTAAACAATTAATTAAAGTATTTTTTTGTCAATTACTAAATATATAAATAAAACAAGGAAACTTAGGGGTGTTTGGCAAGTATGTTTAAACATATTTCTGCACATTTTAAACAACATTACACAATTTTTCACACTTTTTCATCCACACGTATATCAAAAACATCCAAACTACATAACTTAAACTACTTTTCCAAACACCTCCCTAGGAACAACTCTAAGCACACATAGAGAATTGCATCACAGATTTGGCTTAGATCTAGTATCCTATGTGTGTCCAAAAATTGTCACGTGACAACATCCCATTGGGCCCAATGTACGAGGACACATAACATCATCCTAATTGGGTTTGCGCACTGGACCTAAGCCCTAAGTCTTAACCTTATCATGAGTTCTCCAGCTGAAATTAAAGTACTATTACTGAAATTAAAATGGACCTCAGGCAGCTCACGGCAATGATATTCTTGTGGAAGAGAATGCCCAACGTCTTCATTAATGCCTCCCTTCAGGAGAACATCTGTTCTTAACTTGCGGGTACAAGGACAACGCTCACTCATTGTTTGCATGGGTCTTCAAACAGTGATTCGGAGGGTACACTCACTGCAGCTTATGGCATCCCCTAGTTGAAGGACCATTCCACAGACAACTAATTGTGAGAATATTACCGACACATTTCACAACAATAAGTTGAAATAGGGTAAAATACTATTTTGGTCCTTAAATTTTAACAAAAGTTTATTTTCCATCTCTAAATTTTGTAATGAGTTTTTTCAATGGTTTAAAGACAAAAAATAGAAATGAAAAAAGAACTTTTTTTTTAATAGTTTAAGAATGAAAAACAAACTTCTAGTAAAATTTAAGGATGAAATATAAAGTTTTCAATAATTTAGGACGAAAAATAAATTTTTTAAAGTTCAAGAATGAAAAAGAAACTTTTGATAAAATTTAGGAACCAAAATAATATTTTATCCTATAATAAATTATAGTGATCTTAAAAAAATGATGGACTTCAAGTAAAATTTAAGGACATAAATAAAACATTTTCAATAGTTTAAGGATGAAAGATGAATTTTTCAATAGTTTGAGATGAAAAATAAATTTTTTAAGTTCAGGAATGAAAAACAAACTTTTGATAAAATTTAGGAACCAAAATAATATTTTATCCTATAATAAATTATAGTGATCATAAAAAAAATGATGGGTCCATCATCCATGTACAATAAATTAGAAAAAAAAGTATCCACCACTTAGATAATCAGCATATTGTGAATTTTGATATGAAATAAGGCGTGTTCTTGAAATTGTTGTTAATTGAATCCCTCTACAAACATGATCCACACTTTGAGTAACATTTGCAATAAGTATAAAGTCATTTAAATTTCCTCAAAATATTTTACAATTGATTAGATGACAAATTGTGAATGATAGATAATAAAATGATGTCAGTAACTGGTTCAAATATGAACCAATAAAAACCTATTAATTTTACTGTTGTAAAAAATGTCATGTAAATTATTGTGCATGTAACATTGACATTTGGGCTCAACTAATATCATTGCTCCCGCAGGATTTGTACTGAACTACTGCTTTTTTAATGAATTCCTTTTCTTTAAAAAACAATGAAGAACAGCTGGAAATTTATATGAACTTTTCCCAAGCTTCATCATGATGTCCCAAGCATGTAAAGAAACCTCATAATGTAAATTGTACAGTGGTACTTCAATAGGAGTACTGGGCTTACAAAACTTTCAAAATAGTTGCAAACCTTCATTGGAGCTACTTATAGTTTTTTTGCATTACAATGTAAGTTATGAATGCTGTCCAGCTACTGTTCTGCACAACTAGACTACACACCAACGGCAAAGCACATTTCCCATGCCTTGGTGCCCACAACCTCAACCAACTAGGGAAAGAGGCAAGGAAAGAAGCTCCACGAAAAATGAAGTATACTTGAAACTTAGCTTACTCTTCTAGCGTGAAGGAAATATTATGCAAGAGACCCCGCTTCCAGATTTATGATCATTGATCCTGAGAACAACATACTTCTGCTTCTTAGAAATGCATGTCAATTTACTTGCTTATAAAAGGAAAAGTCATCAAATTTCAATACTCATCTAGTTAATGTTGATTTGGATATCTCAACAAAATGGAATGGCTTTGTTTAGTTATAACAGTATTATAAGGTTGCAGTCTGAATGTTTAGGAACTTCTGATAGGAGAACCTTAATCTCATTTTTCTCCTAAGCCCAGGAGATAGTAAAATCACAATAGAAACTGTCGGAATGTAGAATTAAGAATTAAGAACCAAACAGATTTGGTACCAATATAATAACCTCTCGTGACATGTGCATTTCTTATACAAGTAAGCAGCTCCTGTGATACTTCAGGATAGAACTATTGAAGAACTCATCTAACTAAAGCTCATAAATAATGTATTACTAATCCGTGCAGGAGTGCAAATAAATTTTAATTTTATTTAATTTTCAAGTCAATAGGATTTTATTTTAGACCTTGTTATTAGCTAATACACTGTCAATAAGAATGCCCCACCCCCACTATATTGTAATTTGGCTAGCCAAGGCCGTTGATATACCTGCCCAGGCCAAAATCCAATTGTTCACAAAACCCCATACAACCCAATTCACCAAATAGCAAAATCACCAACCTCTGACGACTTCAATTGACAATCTCAAGCCTCCCTCACACCGACAAACCTGCTTTCCTAGTCCCTTGTTGTCTATCTACCAATTGTAGCAACTACTAGCACCAATCACAAGCCCCACACTAATTGACGATTCTTGACTTCCCAAGTCTTGGTGAAGTCACCATTGTCTCTGGTCCACACCTACAATGCCACCACCAGGATTCTGCCAAGATTTGACCTAGCGGGAAAAAAATGCAACTAAACAATCCATTAAGTTTTGTTCTCTTTCTTGCTTGGTTATGATTTCAAGCAAGCCTATGTGCTGATTCCTAGGGGTTTTTTTCCCTACTTTATCGATTCCCAATCCCTTTCAAAATTTGCGCTGCATCTCTAAGTACTCATAAATTAGAAATATCATCATCAGTTTCACCATCTAATTGTCGATTGCCACAGCTATCAAAATTTTTTTCCTCTAAATAAAAACTATATGCTTAATAATGCCTTTCACTTGGCTGTAACATCCCAATGATTCCCCCATCAACAACCCACCCCCCCCCCCCCTTTTTTTCTCCTTTCTTCTTTCTTCTTTTTTCCTCTATTCTTTTTAGATAAGACTATAACTCTATCAGTTACACAATCACGCGGAGTTTAACATTTCTGAAACAGAATAGGAGTCCTATCTAAAATCCTCAGACAGCCATGATATAAAACAGCTAAATTTTAGAACAACTGAACATAAATGACCAATTTAGAATATAACAAACTGAATATACTTTTTCAGATCCAAACTGTTTTGTTTTTTCCAACTCTTCTTCTTGCGAAGACTCTTAATTATTCAACATAGAGTACTTATAGGCACATTTTGTCTTGTTGGTCCATTTTGAGAGGGGAAAATTTCTTCAGTCAAATGCTAAAAAAGTTCCCTTACCAAGTTGAGATCCGTTTTAAACCAAAATGAAAGATAAGTAGCACATGTATGAATGTGTTATCAGCCTAACCTGATTGTTTGATCCATGTTCATGCATCCGCTGAGGATTTATATTCAAATCAATCATTTTAGTGTCCTTCTTGGCATGTCCATCAGCATTAGCATCAGAAGCTGGAACAGGAGAGACCCTATGATTTTGCTGGTTCTCTACCACTGTAAGTATAGGAGGCTGATTTTGTACCCTCCTGGTCTCACCTTGGTCTACAGGTTGCGAAGCTGGCTCCTCAATATGACCAGGTTTATCCCCTGGAAACTACAGAACAAACAAAATGTTTCTAAGAGGAATTTTACATAACAGAAGGATGACTGAGACTCCAATCTCTCTGTATAGCAATTACAAACCTCAACTCTCTGCCTCAATAGAAGATATCTTCCATGCGTTCTTTTACCACCAACATGAACAATCATGTCACATTGCAAACACAGGGAACTCCCATCCACCTCACAGTAAAAGAAAGCTACATATATGTCCCCAAAAGGAGAATCACAAGCTTGAAATTCTTTTACCAAACACAATGGGCATATTTCTGAAAAAAATCAATAGTAGAGTAAAAAGTAAAAAAGAGACCTGCGTACCAGGTGCATTTTCACATATGTCACAGCGGGGAACATCACTGGGATTTGCAAGACCAACCCGTACATGCCGGCTAGCAAGCTTATTGCACATGTGAACCTGCCACTCCCATTAACAGTTATAAAGCATTGCGGCAAGATGTGGACCAGGGCAATCAAGAATATTTAGATTTCAAAATTTTCAACAATGGATGAAATGTTTTCATAATGAGACTTGTATAGAACCAGAAACAAATAGAATAATAAGCCATTTCAAACATCATTTTATTCTCGACTGATATTCATAATGGGTTTAATATAAAAGAAGAAAGGATAAAGAAGAGGACAAGAAATTACACGTTCTACAGCATTTTGTCCGAGCTCACTAATGTCATATACACCTAACAACAACCATACTGAAGTCTAATTTTTTTTTTTTTATAGGTAAGTTAGGAACGCACCCAATGGGTCTTAAACGCACAAGCTCACCCTACAACCAATTATTATAGGAGAAGTAAGTGCCAGTTGAAACTTCAAAGTCATATCTATCTTCTAATATTTGTAGGAAAACCAGTTTTACAAGTTTATGTGAGAAACTATTACAAGAATTAATATTGCTGCTTAAAAACTCAACCGTTTCAGCTAAAAATTTATGGTTGTTTTACAAGGGAAGAGACTAGAGATACAGTGCATATAAATATATAGATAGATTATGGAATCTTTCCTACAAAGTAATTATGGGAGAAACCCAATACGAATCAAGACGAATTACATATACTAAAACCCGTTGCAATACTAAATCAGTAATACCGTACACGTTTCAATTTATAGTTGTATACCCAGGAAAAAATAGGGGTATAGCTAAAATAATCGAAGTGTTAGGAAAACAAACCTTTTCGTCACAGGAACGACAGAGAGCGGCCTCGTCGGCAGCACAAAATACGACGGCTGCCGCAGCCTCACAAGCGTCACAAAGTGTTCGCATAATTTTAATCCCCTTCCACTCTCATTTCTTCGAGTGACCAACACTAGTATATAATACTTACATCAACTCCATGACGACCAAACTTCAAAAAAGCAAAACAACAACCAGACCAAACAAATCCCACAACAAAATCTCTAATAATGGGTATTATTATTATAATAAGTGTGTGTTTGTGTGTGATTGTTTCGATTTTGTCCAACACAATGATGGGAGAAAAAGAAGAACTAGGATAAAGGGGAAGGGTCGTTGAGACTTGAGAGACTATGGGTGTGGTGACCTGGATGAAGAAGAGAGATTCGAGAAGAAGAAGAAGTGTATCTGTATCATGGATTTTTTTTAATAGTAAATAAGAAGGACATGATAAAAGGGAGTTGAGGGGTATTGTCACCTTTGTTCCCACGAAATCACTCCATGGCCACAAGCTTCAAAGCTCGGTGGGGTTGACAGTGAGTTGAGGATTATTCTCACCCACCAGTTTGGATAGCTGACTTGCAGTGGGGCCCACTTAAATTTTTGAGTTTTGCCTATGTTTCTTTGCTTTTGTCTTTGTTTTTGTTTTTGTTTTGTGTCTATACTCTATTCTATATTATGTGTTTATCACATCACTGCTATGTACTGTAGTGTCTCCTCCTCGTCCTCTCCTTTTTTTAGCTCCTTCAAGCGCAGCCGTCCACGGGGCATCTGGTCTGCTTCAAATATGTACCTAAATTATATCTGTTCTGTCGTCACACTGAGAAACAAAATATCTCTCAGGTCCATGTTTCTGGTATTGAATGGATTTCACTTAATAGGATTTACATTTTCAAGCATCTATTTTCAGTATAAGGTTTAAAAAAAAAAAAAAAAGAATATGAAAATTGTAATTATGCTCTTAAAATTTGAAGCAATTTTGGGTCTGTTTGTTACTATATCCCAAACTCACATTTTTACATTTTAAACAACTTTACACATATTTTTACAAACTTTTTCATCCACACAAATTTTAAAAAATTACAAAAATCTCATCTCAACTTTAAGGAACAAATCAAAATTACCCCAAATTTCGAAGGGTAAGTTGCAAACTAATGATTAAAATGGCGTAATTTTGAATTAAAAATTATGTTGTTTTGAGTTTAGTTAACACTTAACGATCACCCTACAAGTCACAACGCGTTGACAAAATAACTTAGAAGCAGTATGGCTGAACTATCTTTGCCTATTTTATAGGTTTTTGGCTAAATATTGGTAAAAATCAAGTTTATAGGTGATATACTAATATGCAATCCATAACAAATTATTGAGAGAATTGAGGAAAGTGAGCAAATTTGGCTTTCCCTTTGCCAAATGACATGGCAATTTGGCACTCTAAATGCCAACATTTGGGTTATATAATAAGAGCTAAATTTCCCTACTATTTCTCTCCCTTAATTCTGTCATGTGAATGCCAAATTTGGTCAAGCTCTTCTCTCTCCATCCTTGCTGGTAGGGTATGATAGGACAAGATTTTGCGAGCAGGGTAGGGTACGGTAGGGCAAGGTAGGTAAGAGAGAGAATTAAGCAACAAATTTGACATTTAGATTGCCAAATTCAATGTCAGATTCCTAATTTAGCATTTAGAGTGTCAACTTACTATGTAATTTATTAGGTCCATCAAGAGGATTTTTGAAGTGGTATTCCTGATCCTTTTAACAAATAAAACGCAGTTATTTATGTAAATGTGACATCACCTAGTAGTTTTTTAAAATTTAATTCTTGTGCTGAGTAGGAATTTGACTCACACATTTGAATATGTAGCATTATTTCATTGATTAGGAGGCAGTCCTCCCGATTGACCTATTAATTTCTCGTAATTTAGCAACAAGAAAGCCGAATTTGCTCCATCTCTTCAATTCCCTCAATAACTTGCCACTTATCACCCATGAACTCGATTTTTACTAATATTAAGCCAAAAGACTCAATTTTTAACCAAGGGAAGAAAAGGAGTTAAATAACAAAAAAAATTCCATTAATAACATGTGTCCAATAAACTTTAAATGGATAAAAACCAAATTACATTATATGGAAACAAAATGAATTTTGTATTTTTTTTATATATAAAACATTTATATAGATTAATATGAGGTACAATGAGAATAATTGAATTTAGCAAGAATTTTCAAAATGAATTGATTCTTGTGTGCAAAGACAGAAGTTAGCTTGATCATAAAGTAATGTATTAGTATCGAATGAAAGAGTCAATTCTCAAGCCTCAATAGTCCAAGATGTTTATACTAATATTTTCCCAAGAGATTATTCACTTTTCTAAATTTAGTAAATTAAAATGGGGAAAATTTGAACAATGTCTTTTCGAGGGTTATATGGTTTTTAGAGAGAGAGAGAGAGAGGAGTCAAGAATCAAAATGGTTTTTGTGGTTCTTATTACATTACATTTTACATGTGGTGTTGATATTTTTCACTTCCCGTGCCAGATAATTATCATAAGAAATTGGGGTAAGTATAAAACTTATTTGTATTAACTATTAAGTAGTCAACAAGTTCGAAAGAAACTGTCTTTTATATATCTCTCATTGGCCTCTTGATAAGCCGAGCCAAGTTTAACTGCAAAGCTTGTTAATCCTATTAAAGTAGGCTCCATCTTCTCGACTTCATGATGCCAATGGAACCTTACTCCCTTTTAACCCCTAAAAAGAGCAACATGCTTGCAAAAGATATCTTAGATGGACAGAGTTTGGTGATACAGGGTATAATTTGTTGGTTAATCATTGTTACACATTTACTTTTGTACCTATTTCGTGTACACTTTTTTGATTGTGTTTTCACACTTTTAATTAGTACTGTAAAATCATGAAATTTCACAATTTAAATTAATAAACACGATTTCAGCTAACGTGTATGTATCATGGTATACTCGGTGAGAAACTATCAAAGACCGGCTCTTGTAGTATCTCAATGGCTTGAATACTTATAACAAGTAGCAAGACTTGGGTTCCAGAGCTGGTGAGAGAGAGGTGTGAAACTATCAAGATTTTAATTTGTATTCCTATTCCCTGAAAGCATGACA
This sequence comes from Castanea sativa, assembly GCF_040712315.1. Classification (NCBI taxonomy): domain Eukaryota; kingdom Viridiplantae; phylum Streptophyta; class Magnoliopsida; order Fagales; family Fagaceae; genus Castanea; species Castanea sativa. Next base: position 34,823,808 of record NC_134014.1, on the reverse strand, counting down.
TAAATGCAATCAAGTATCAACCTTAAAACCGTGAACCCAGGTCCTTGATTTAACCAGTGATTGGTAACGAAGCCATCACAAGCCAGGCTTCGGACATCATTAATTATAAACTGTATAAGGTTAAAAGATCAATAACAAGAGAAGAGCAGCAACAACAGCAATTTAACACCACAAAGTCACAAACCACTTTTATAGAGATGACTGGCCCACAACATTGGGACACATCAATAGGCAATTTCTTGCATGTACAGTTGCACCCATGGGAAGCTTCCATCAGCGGAAGCTTTCAAAGAAAATAAAATATTGACATAAACAAAAGCCACATATTGGCTTCAATGTATATATTACAAAAAAATAACAAACTCACTCAATCTTACAATCTTTATTGGAGGTACCAGATAAACCCATACAAACTCTCTTGAAACCAAGACACAAGGCCATAATTGGCTTTAATTGTTATACATTTGGGACACAACAAATTTGATTTTTTGAAAAACAAAAGAAGATGAAATTGTTCATGCTTTGGTGAAGTTAAAATGAAAAGTTCATCATTTCCATGCTCAAGCTTTCCATCATGACATTCTCCATGAAACCACATTTAGCTGGTGCCTTCTTGAAAGTTTCCCCTCTAGGCTTGAATGCACAGGAAGAGATAGGAATTACAGGGATATTCTCACAGTTGCAAAGCTCGACCATATAGCCATCTGGGTCATGGAAGAACACCTGATCCACCTTTGCCCCATCATCTTCTACCACAGCTGTTACATACCTCATCCCCATATCTTGGAGCCTCCTTATAACTAGCCCAACATCAGTACACTGTCCAAAAACATGTTGTTAAATATAAGCCATACGATCAGTGACACAACTATTACTCCAATGTATATAGCCTAATGTTTATACTTTGCTTTTTTCTTTTTTCCAAATTTAAGTTCATATTTTCTTACCTGGAAGGAGATGTGGTTGTCTTTGGGATTAATTGGTCGCAATTCATTGACGGTGTCATACTCATCAAGTGCAGGGTTCTCAATTAAGTGTATCCCAATGCCATAATTGTACAACCTACATAAATTCATACAAATTTGATTAACAAGATTCATCTTTTCCACAAAAAAAAAAAAAATCTAAAGAAAAATGTTCAGACAAGTGTTCAACAATTTTGTTTTTTTAATAATTGAAGTTTGATCAAGGATTTTAAGTAGGTACTCCTGTATTTTTATTTATGGAAAATGTTAACAAATAAAGAAAACACATGCGTAGATATAGAGGGGGAATAGAAAGCTAACCAAGCTCCGTTGAAATTGAAAGAAGAGGGGCGTTTGATGAGAACAAAGCCCAAGACGTCTTCATAGAACCGCACTGAATCCCAAACTGATCTGCACAACAAAGATACATGATTCAATGAGAGCAGAGGCAGTGCCTCGTAGCTGCTTACTTCCACGATCTCCATTTCTCAGTTCTTAAACTTTTTTTTTTTGGCACACAATTGCACTCAACTAGCTTGCCTCTTAATTCTTTTTTCTAGTTCTTCCTTGTATGCATGAACTACATTATAGGGATGCTCCTTTTATAAAGAAAGATGTTGGAAATATCTTGTTGCCTTAACTCAAACTGTGCCCAACTATTGTTGTGCAATGTTGAAGAGTGAGTTATAAGTGAGGAACTTTCCTGGCAGATTCTTCCATGTCAAATCAGACAAACTGAAAGCAGTCATAATCATGTGGTTTTCTTTTCGTCCACATTTTTATTTCTCTAGCTATAACTTCCAATTATATCAATACGACCAAACCAGGATGGTAAATAAGAAATGCTACCTGCGTTCCTGGTAATGCTATAGAAGTTTCCTTTCAATTTCAAATAGGCTCGAGCCTGCATAGTAACCAGCCAAGGCTAGCAATCTGTACACTGTTATATATATCTAAGAAATAAAATCTTAATCATGAAATGGATGGTTGTTACTAATATAATAGCCATCTTCTCATTTTGGATTTTGGGTAATAAACAGTAATTAATGACCCCTCATGAATGATAATAGGCCGAGGCTATAATCTAAAAAGTACTACTTAGTTCTCATTGTTATTTTTGTGATAAACGCTGAGTTTGCTTGCTATAAACGTAGAATTAAACAAAAACTTGGCTAGAGAGTTGTCAAGCCTAAAGCAAACATGAAATTGGAAGCAATTAATAAGCCGGCTCCTTATAAACTGTTCTCCAAATCCATTAAAGATATTTTTTGATATCAAAGTTTTAGATCACAAAATACCTTCAATGGATTTGGAGAAATACAACTGCTATTGACACTTCAGTTCAATGGGTTCCATTTTGTGCTAGACATCAGCATTTCCATTTTTGGAGAATGACAATATCAATGGTTTTGTTTTTCTAAAATAGAGGATAGATATGGGAAAAGGTTATAAACAAGAACAGCCTAGTTTATTAGGATTTGTGCATTTATGCTTTGAGTTAGCCATGGCTTCCTTGACCTCCATGATGGTATTCAAATTTAACTGGCTTAATTACAGCCGTTAGGCATGGTCCCTAAGCTTGTTACTCAGTATTTTCGGATAACTGAACTTAGTAAAATCAATACCTAATCACTGGAACTCACTTTCAAGTACGTTCGTTGCTTATTTTAGTTCCTGAAGCGATAATCAGGGTGGCCCAACCACGTTGAGTATGCCCTCAAGCCTCTGAAGCTTGTGCAAGCAGAAAGTACAAGGGTCCGAAAGTTGAGAAGTTTCTATGATGTTTCCTCTCACAACGGGGGCATTATCATTTTTTATTTGTAATTCAACAGCAATATATGGACAAAAAGGCAGAGATATCAAACTCTTCACGTATACTTCATATCAACATCAATTGGCATTGGCTGATGTGTTTGCTGCTTGCATATATCATGGATCCAGTTACCCAAGATCAGCACAGCAGTACTCCTTTCTAGCAGTTTATTTGTTTTGGTTACAACTCTCTACCATGTGATCTAGTGTCTTTTAGCTATACCTTTGGCCGGTGATTAAAATTTTTGAATGCTTTTCATATTTTCGAACCCTGTAGAGACTACCAGCTCCTTTCAGAAACCACCTCATAATTATTCACTTAAGTTTGTGTCATATGTCTACTTAAATTTGTTAATCTTTGTGTCAAATGAGTTAATGAATGCAAAATATTAAGAATATAATATTAATGAACTATGAAATTTAAAAAAAAAATACCAATCACACATAATAAAAATCATCACATAACAAAAATCACCACACGTTTTATCTTATTAAATATTAAAAGAAATATCATAAGTAGTATTAAATTTAAATAAGAATTTTAATATGTGACTAATTACATTTATTTAAATAATAATAATTTGACTAATTATTTATGTTTTTATAATAAAAATTGTGTTTTATTTTAAATGTGTATATATATATATATATATATATGCATGTGTTATGTACATGCTATTTTTTTAATAATTTGACTAATAATTTATATTTTTATAATAAAAATTTGTGTTTTTTTTTTTGAAAGGAATAAAAATTTGTGTTTAATTCTAAATATATTTATGCATTTGTATGCGTTACATACTAATTTATTATAATGCATAAACCAATATATGGTTAAATTCTGGTACGTCATTATTTTGGATTTTCTTCTTATCTGGTGAGCCTTACAACATTCATAATTCATTGAGTTTGAATGTGACTGTACCCGCACATAACAATGTACTCAAACTACATATTACTTGGACCAATGACCGTGAATACTAGGACTATTACAAAGCCCAAAATACCCGGACTCAATGGCCATGAAAATATGGACTATAGAGCATTCCTACGAAGCACATGTACGTTTTTAGATTCGGGTGCGGGTGCGGAACTCGATAATTTTTGAAAAAATAAAATGCGAGTGCGGTAATTAAAAAATTATTAAAAATATTTTTATTTATATACTTTATATATTGCTAAGCATGTTTTTTTATATGATAATAATAGAAAACTCATATAATAGTAATAATAATAAAATAAATAGTAATAAGTATACAAAAGTTTTTGACACTTGAATTATTGACAAATGTATTAAAATAGATGAGGCTCCCCATAAATAAATAATAATAAGTGTGGCTTAGTGGCTCACGTATTTAGTCAGCCCAAAAACAAAATAAAGGATATATGTGGCAAGCATTAAAATAGGTGTAGCTTCCCATTAAAAAAAAAAAGACGGGGCGAAACACACCAATATTCGGCCGATTCGGCCTTAATTGACACGAATCGGCCGGGTTCGGCACGAATCAATGCACGTTGGCATTGAGTCAGCGCGTATTGTGAAACCCAAAAAAAAATGGACGCAGTTCGACGCGCAGGCAACAGCGTCCCTCGCGCGTCACCGCATCGAACGTGGGTGCGACGGCCAGTTTGCCGCGTTCGTGCATCATAGGAGCATTCATATCAGGTGTGCCAAATGCCAAATTTTTGGCATTTGGCACGCTAAACACCAAAATCATTGCTCCATGAGGTGTTTCAAATCTCAATATTTTTTTCCAACATGCTACAATGTGGTTCTATTAACAAAATCACACTGTAGCATGTTGGAAAATATTTTTATTATTTTTTTATTCACTCACCTCGATGGCCTTTTGTTTTTTTTATTGATTTATATTTCCTCACACACACTCTCTCTCTCTCTTCCCTCTACATCATGTCTCTACTCTCTCTTCCCTCTCCAGTCTCCTCTCTTTGATAACCTCTCTGCCTCCCACTTTGACCAAACAATTTTTGGAGCAAATATCTTCGTCTGAAGCCTAGTCAGCCATGGATCTTGCCGCGTCGTTCTCCACAGCTTGTCACCGATCTCTTCGTGTTGTCCTCTATAGCTCACCGCTAATCTTGTCGAGTTTTCATCCATAACTCACACCTGACTCGAAGCGTCGTCCTTCATGCCATGCATCATCTGAACCTCCTAAGTGTCATCCTCCATGAAGGTGTGAGATTTGGGATGGGTTTTGAGATTTGGAAATGTGGTGGGTTGTGGGGTAGTGTGTGTGAATTGGTGGTTCTAATGTGTTGTGGTTGTCGGCGGTGGTGCTATGGTTGTGGCAGCGGTTTTTGGTTATGATAGTAATTATTTGATGGTTGTGGTGGTGTGATTTTGTTTTTTTTTTTTTTGGTTTGTTATGGGTTTTTTGTTGTGACTATGGGTTTTTTTGGTTGGTGGTGGGTTTGCAGTTGTGGTGGTGGTGGGGCTTTTGATCTAATGTTGGTAGGCTGTGGGTAGTGGTGCTATGGTGAATGAGGTTTGGATCAAAGGGAAGAGAGAGAGGGGGATTTTGGGTTTTGATAAATTAAATGATTTTTTAATTATTATTTTAATGTAGTGTAATGTTAAAATAGAATATTTGATACATAGCATAGTGTAAAATGACATTTGGCATAACACACCTAATGGGAATGCTCTTAAAAAGCCCAAAGTGCTTGGAAAAACGTTTTTTTGTTTTTTTTTTCAAGGTCAACAATTTTTATTTCACAAATCTAAAGATGAATATGAATTTCTTACTGTACATCATTTAAAAATTATTTATCATTTCTTACTTAATGAAATGATATTTTAAATTATTAGGAATTATGTATGTAGGGATGGAGGGCCTACATATAGGCATTAGGCCGTGGGCCGTGTCCGAGGACATCAAATGGCCTGAGGACAGGTAAACACAAATGAAGGCATACAAGTTAATGAGCCATGGAAGAAGTTTGGTCATAAGGAGATGGAGATGTTGTCCAAGGAGAAATGCCTCATCGGATAAACAGAGTAGAGGTCAAAGGTCCAATCCTCCGTCAAGAACAAGGCAACAGGCAATCGTGCTGACCAGGATAAACGTCAGATAAGGATAAGACAAAAGAGCATTGGGAAATATCTGGGGAGAAAGGTGCTACTACCGCATTGAATACTCTGTAGCTAACTCCCTGGCCGCATTAATATGGATGTGATACCTGAACAGTAACATATAGTCTTACAACTACCCACAAAGACTTTAGGAAGGTGCTGATGGGACAAGTATCAAAGCCAACAATCTGATCTACACGTGGAGGGTTGAGATGGAGGAAGGGAGGTGAATATAAAGGAGAAAAATCCCATTACAAGGGGATCATTAGAAAATCTAAAGGAAGAATCACTGTAGACTCAATAACTGTAATTTTGTATAAGTTTAAGAGAGATATATAAGGATAAACCATCCTCGGACTTTGCCGATGAGATTTTTTTAACTAAAACGATTGTTCTATTCTTTCTAACAATAGATAACCTACTGTGATTACTATCCACCTAACTCATTAAAAGTTTATCTTTAAGCCCACTCTCTAACAAATTCATTGTTTTGGGCTCTTTGGGCCATTGATCCTCCATTTGGGCTTTGAGAGCAAATCGCACCCTTACAATGTATAACTTTTCATTTATGAATCTAATTTTTAGAATTCATGAACTCTTTCCATTTCAAAGCAAATGGAGAAATAAATACCCCATGTATCTCATTGCTTAGGATGCATAAGATATTGGTGTAACAAGCTTCCCACCCTAACAAATTAATTAGGCATGCAACAAAGGCTGCAAACTTATAAAGTTGTCACCTTACAAGCATGAAAGATTTTCTTACAGAATAGTAACTATCCTTAAATAAACTCCAAAATTATTCTCAATAGTTCAAATGCCAAAACAATCTCTGAAGTACCAATGAAGATAAAAATCCACAGTCTTAAGTGCACAAAAACTGGGGGGAAACAAAAAACAAAAACGTCCTAAATCCTAGATGCTTGATCTTCCAAAAAGGCCTAATGTCTTCTCAAAGCACACAACCCAGGTAAAGTCTCAAGGGTAGCTATTCCTCTTGATTTGATAAATAAATAAATAAATAAAATGGGTGAACTTGACAACTCAATAAGCAACCAAATTTTTAACCAATTGAATCAAGCACAAGCCAAAATCTATGCAATATTTCCCAAGTAGATTAAAATCTCATGCGCTTTAAAATTTCATTTCAACCAAATCAATAGTTTCAAAGAAGCAATAAACAACATTTTTTAAAAGTACAAAAACAAATGCACACACTTTTTTTTTTTTCGGTAGAAACATATGCATATGCTAAGTAACAATCTACATTATCCGTGACTAGCCCAAAATCATACGTGAGCCCACTATCTCAACTCCATCTAGCAAAATTTAAAAAACCAAAGAAATGTATTATGAAATCGATTTTTTTTTTTTTTTTTTTTAACTCCACCGCTGGTGGGCACATTAGATGTGCTCAGATCGTGGCCTAAAGATGTATATATGCGGCCCAATACATGTGAAAAGTGAGGCCCACTTGTAAGCTAATAATGTTGCCCAGTGCATGATCCATTGACCAACCTTAATAATGGTTCCAACTGCCTCACTCTTCAAGAGGCTACTTTGGGCTCGTAGATTGTTTTCTATAGTCAAGTTGGCTTGGGCCTCGAGGATTATTTCCTTAGCTAATGGGAAAAATGACTAGGTAGTTCAGGAGTATGGTGACATAGTGCTCCTTCTTTTGGAAAAAAATGTTCATTTCTAACCTTTAAACTTCTTGTATACTTTTTTATTGAATGTAAATTTTGAAAATCTAACCATTAGATTGCATATTTTTATTATATCCTTTCTACTTGCAAAATTTTAAGAATGTCAAAGATCGATAGATATGTCATCAATCAATTATTTAAACTTCAATTTTTTGTGTTTTAAAATTATGCATAAAAAAATAAGTTTATTGATCGAATAATAAATAACATCCAATTTGAACGAAATTTGATACACGTGTTAAGAACATAAAGAATATGCAATCTAACGGTTATATTTTCAAATTTTACTTCTAATAAAAAGAAACTAGAGAGAGAAAGAGGGGGGGAAAAAAGGAAAAGAAGAAAAGCTGAGTGAAAGAAAGAGAGAGAGATTTTGTATTCTTTGTTTATAGGTATCAAACACCCTGTCCTATGCTTAAAAACATTCAAAACCCAAAATTCATGCAACAGATCAAGCAGAGTCAGTGAAAGATAGATATATATCTAGTGGTTTCCATTAAGTAGCATTTGGTTTACTGTGATATACTCTTAGTGTGATAATTACGAAATACTAGCCTCTGAGCATGCGCTCATGTGCATGCTTAGAGGCTTTTTTTTTTTTTTTTTGAAATGGTTATTAGTTTTCATTCAACATAATTCGAAGTTGCTACATTTTCTAATCATAAAAATACCTAGGCGTGTGATGAGTGTTTATACGAAAAACTTATTTCACCTACAAAGGCATAATACTCATTACACTCCTAGGTATTTTTGTAATTAAAAAATATAGCAACTTCAAATGATGTTAAATAAAAACTATTAATCTTTTTAAAAAAAAAGTCTTTGAGCACACGCGTGAACGTGTGCTTAGAGGCTAGTATTGCTTAATTATCACATTAAGAGTATATCACGGTAAACTAAATGCCACTTAGCGGAAACATTACTTTTACAATTCTCACTCTTTACGATTCTCACAAAAATATTTTATAATTCTTACTTTTTAACTTTTCCTTAATTAAGATTGAAAGTTGCTTTTTTTAACTCTCAATCTCGACCATTGAGAACAATTGTATCAAGTGTAATACCTATTTTGTAATGAAAGACTTGACTCTTATTACAAATGAATTTATGAAAATTCTTTTATATTTCTATAGACTTAGAAAAACAATTTTGTGGTGTCAAAATAAGGCATGTGGTATAAAAATGGATAATCTATTATATATTTTCCAAAAATAAACAATCTTGGAGATTGTGTAATGCTTACTTTTAAACTATGGGTCTGTTTAAGATCCGCTTATTTTGCTGAAACTAAAATTTTTTTGCTAAAAAATACAGTATTTAAAGGTAAAAGTTAACTGAAATAGTACAGTGAGACCCATGAATAGTACCAAAAAGTGCAGTGGGACCCATGATAGTAGAAAAATAAGTTGAATTGTAAAATAAGCTGTCTTTTTAACCTGGAGCCAAACGCACACGATTTGTTTACTTTACACAGTAGTGGTTGGGGGCGTTCATAGTGCGATTTGGTGTGGTTTTGGGCCATTTAAGCACTGCACTTTGTAGTGCGGTTTGGCCAAAATCATAACCACACCATATCTCAATTTTGCAGTCACATATTTAGTGCGATGTACAAGGCGCGGTTTGGTCAATTCTGGGATGGTATATTTTTAAAGATGTCATGACTAATTTCTAATTTACTATTAATAATCATGATAATATGACAGTAAGTTTTTTTAAAAAAGTATAACCTATATAACAAAAAAAGTAACGCAAATATATACAAGACAAAAAAATATATTCATGACAGGATGACAATAAACTAAAAGTATCACAAATATATAGTATATATATATTAAACTTTTGAACTTTTGATTTTGTATTTAACCAAAATGAAGTTGTTTTTAATGTGGAACTAGAATGCACTAACACTAGGCTTGCCACTTACTTCATATAATATTAACTTATTAATATAACTTTAATATAAAAGAAATAAATATGTATGTTTGCGGTGCAGTTTTGTGCGGTTTTCTTATCATACTTCACACCAACAGCCCAGAGAACACAGAAAACGAATCCATAGACAAACCAAACCAGAAAACACGGAAAACAAACATTTGGTGCCGAGATCGTCAAACCCAAGTCGTTCCAATGCCAAGATCAAGCTGCTTTGGTGCCAAGATCGTCAAACCCAAGCTAAGATTGTCAAACTCAAGCAGCTCCAATGTTGAGATTGTCAAACCCAGGGCTAATATCGTGATTTTTGGGTTTGAGATTTTTTTTTTTTTTTTTTTGCTTCAATTCCGAGATTGTTATTTTAAGGATTTGGGTTTGGGTTTTTGCTTTGCTCTTGAGATCGGTATTTTAAGGGAAGAATTGTCTTGAGTTTTGGGGGCTTGGAAGAAGAGTGGAATAGTAGTGGAGAAAAAGAAAAAAAGAAAATGAAGATGGAGAGAAGAAAAAGAAGGAAGGAAGAAGAAAGTAGCAAGAATCGAGTTTAATAAGCTCGAGTTGCTACAGTAACTCAAGTTTAGGGGATTCGAGATGCTAGTTTCCTAAATAGTTTGAAAATGTTGCTAACTAACAAAATTGTTTGGAGATTGGTGTTAGTTTGCAATTTTTTTCTGCCAATACGTTGAATACAATACAAATAATTTTTCTTCTTCTCTAAGACAATAATTCTCTTACTCACTCACACTTATGTTCTTTGTTCTCCATATTTTTATTTTCTAGTTCAGTTCAGCTTTCATCGTATATACCTACGCTGTGCTCAACAACAACAAGGTGGAATATTAGAGTTGTAGCTCAATAACCGCTATGTTAAAATCCATTATTAATTTAGAGCACCCAAACTAGGCTCAATAAACATTTATCATATCTGAAATATAGCTAAACTTACATTAAAAAATAATAATAATAAAAAACTCTTGCATTAGGTTCAATACTCAATAGCCTTTGGCAAAAAATTAAGGGATAATTATAGTAAACCTACCTGTGGTATGACCTGTTTTCACTTTGCCTACCCGTGGTTCAAAATTTTACACTTTGCCAACCTAAACTTCAATCCGTTACCCATTCGTTGCCTACTTGTTACCCACCTCACTCTCAGACGTTAGAAAAACACCATTTTATTAAAAATCAGAACATAACACAGATAAGAAACACGAACCATTGAATCTTTTCCTCACGAATACAAGAACACAACATTTGTAAATATAATTCAAAATTTTCAGTTACGCACATCCAAAACCAATTAAATCCTCTGAATCCATACCAAAAATCCCTCTCATTTTTCAAACCCAAATTGTAATAAAAAAAGTTTTAGAACCCAATCATAGATTAAACAGAAAATAGAAACAAAACAAAGAGACAAACAGCACCATTGTTCATCCTGCCGATGGTGGTGGTCGAGTGCTTCGACCTAAAGTTTGAAGGTGGCTTGGCTGTTGTGGCGATGACTCGTAGTGGTGCTAACGGCGGCCATGGAGGTCAACCACCACTAGCAAGCCAAAATCAAATACCCACAACCAAAAAAAAAAAATTTTGAAATCCATGAAGCGTTGCCACCCACTCAACCACCACCACTATCAGAACCCACAGCTCAGCACCACCACCACCTCGCCCACAATCCACAACTACCACAAGCCACAACCTATAACCCCACCATAATCAGACCATTATCAAATCCACAACCCAAAAGCAAAAAAAGAAAAGAAAAAAAGAAAACCCATGAAGCAATGATAGTGGTCAATTCGAGATAGAGCTCCATTTTGGCCGAGATGGAGGCCGAGATCGAGCTTCATTCTCTCTAAACCACCGTTGGCCCTCTTCTTGAATTTGCTCCAAACCGCCGAGACAGAGGCTGAGACTGAGATGGATGCGAGAATGAAGGAAATCAGATGAACACACAACCAAAACCACAAAAATGAGATGAACCTGATGTGGGATGAAAACACTCAACCCGTCCCTGGACGGTCATCACCTCGGCAGCCGTCTAGAAGTTATCCTCAGGACGAGGGTAACGGACAAGGACGTCCAGAGGGTGATAGCGAAGCTACATCCCTCGTCCGTGGGATGCGCACAGCCTACCCTGAGAAGACTCGTCCATGTAAAGATTCGTGGACTAGCTCGTTACACTTGGAATTAACAGGCGCACTTGACGAAGGAATTCCAGGACGAGGGTATCATACTTAGGAGAATCTCCGAATATAATGTGACAATCCCTCATCCCACGCATAACGGTCATGTATCCGTTGTGAAATAGAAGTGTAACTCCTAAACGGTTATGGTAGTTACGTTAAGCCTCCTTGAATCCAGGAGAGGTTCCTATTTCGATAACCGTCTATGAAGGCGCTATATAAAGACTGATTCAGACAAGGCAAAGGTATGCATGATTTCGACTCGAAAAAAGTTGGAACTCCAAAAACAAAGTGAGAAGAACTAACTTTACCATCGGAGGGTTTTTGGCCGGCAGCCCCGGTCACCTTTGATTGGTTTCTTTTTCTTTTTCTAGCCGCAGAGAGAGCAACCAGTCCTATCAAGTCCGAATCATCCAGCCTACTGATCTTCTTGGCATCATCAGTTGGCACCGTCTATGGGAACAGAGTTCTTCTATCCCAGACAAAGGGCTGAATAGTTCGAACAAGATCAAGGGCTACCAACCCAGGCCACCAGGAGAGTAGGGATGCTTCCAGCAATCCCCTTCGCGATCGCAGATCGGCACCTGTAATGCAACCGCCTTCTATTCAGCACATACAATCCATGGCTGCCGCTATGACAGAACTGACACATCAGAACCAAGAGTTGAATAGGGAGATCAACCTCAGGAAGCAGCGTCAAGGACACATGGAAGGAAGGGCCCCAAGTCAAGAAGGAAGAGGGGAAAATGTAGAGTCCGAAGATCAAACAAGGGGTACCGCTTCAAGAAGGGTGCCGCACTTGGAAAAAGAAATGGATCAAATGAGAAAAGCCATGGATGAAATAAGGGAAAACATGAGGCGAGCAAACCCAGTCGATGATATGGTTCACCGAACAGACTCCCCTTTCACAGCTTCCATCAACAGTCACCCTCTACCCCCGAAATTCAAAATGCCTTCTTTAGACTCGTACGATGGAAATCGTGACCCTTGCGACCACATTGCAACTTTCAAGATGACCATGCACCTGCAGGGGGTCCCGAACGAGATCATGTGCGAGCTTTTCCCACCACACTCGAGGGACCGGCGCGAGTGTGGTTCGAAGATTCCCCCAAACTCGGTGGGATCATTTGAAGAAGCGAGTAAGGCGTTTGTCAACAACTTCATTGGAGGACGGCGTCACAAACGTTCCTCCTCCGGCCCTGGCGACTATAGAGCAAGGGGACAATGAGAGTTTGCGATCTTTTATCACCCGGTTTAACAGAGAAGCCTTAACGGTGGACGAGATGGATGATAAGCTATTGCTGGCCGCTTTCCACAATGGGGTCAATTCTGACTTGTTCATTCATAAGCTCTACGAGCAGGAACCACAAACTATGGCCGAGCTTGTCCATTCGGCCCAGAATTTTATGAATGCTGAAGACGCCATCATAGCCAAGAAAAGAAAAAGGGCAAAGCGCTCGGAAGTGGGCCACAATCGCTACCCGGACCAGGGACCCCGTCCAAAGAAAGTTCGGCTAGACGAGAGGAAAGATAAGGATGGCAAGAAGGCCAGTTCCTCCGCAAGGAATCAGCAATACACGCCCCTGACTATGCCGTTAGAGCAGGTTCTTATGCAGATCAAGGATGATCCGTCCTTGAAGTGGCCAGACAAAATGAAGGGAGACCCCAACAAGCGTAATAGGAGCAAGTACTGTCGTTTTCACAGGGACCATGGGCATGATACAGACGAGTGCTTTGACTTGAAATAACAGATAGAAAATCTCATTAGACAGGGAAAATTGAGGAACTTCTTTGGACGAGACCAGAGAGATGAGAAAATGAAGGCCAAGGTGGAAGAATCATCACGCCCCCCACTAGGAGAAATAAGGGTAATTATAGGGGGAAGCTCGACGGCGCAGTCGTCCAAATCAAGGAAGACATACCTGAGGGTGGTGCAGAACATCCAACAGTCTGGACGACCTCCTAGGGCGAGGGAGGTAGACCAACAAGCTGTTACTTTCATGGACGAGGAGGCAGGACGAATTCACTACCCACACGATGACGCGATAGTCATCACCCTACTCATCTCTAACTACACGACCAGGAGGGTATTGATAGACAATGGCAGCTCTGCAGACATTCTCTACTACCCCGCGTTCCAACAAATGAAGCTAGGACGAGATCGGCTTCGACCAGTGAACTCGCCGTTGGTGGGATTCGGAGGAATGAAGGTGAAACCTGTAGGCACCATCATGTTGCCAGTGGTCGTCGGGACGTATCCGCAGCAGATAACCAAAGAGGTGAATTTCCTTGTTGTTGATTGTGCATCGTCATACAATGCAATTATTAGAAGGCCAACTTTGAACAGCTGGAAAGCGGTAACCTCTACCTACCACCTGTCCATTAAATTCCCGACCGAGCACGGAGTAGGCCAAGTACAAGGAGACCAGCTGGCTGCCAGAGAATGCTACTTAGCCATGCTGGCCATGGACGAGTATATGCAGACAATGAGTATAGACGGAAAAAGGGTCGTGGCTGAGCCCACTGAAGCATTAGAGGACGTCCCTTTGGACGATGACCAGCCCGAGAAGTCTACCAGAGTTGGGGCGAGCATGGAAGAGGGGGCAAAGCACGCTTTGGTCCGGTTTCTGAGGAAAAACCTCGATGTCTTTGCATGGAGTCATGAGGACATGCCTGGCATTGATCCAAACGTCATTACCCACAGCCTGAACGTGTGTCCCTATTCGAAACCAGTGCGACAGAAGAGAAGAGTTTTTGCTCCCGAGCGAGATAATGCCATTAAGGAAGAGGTGCAGAAGTTGGTCGCCGCGAAGTTTATCCGAGAAGTTCATTACCCAGACTGGTTGGCGAACGTAATCATGGTCAAGAAAGCCAATGGCAAGTGGCGGATGTGCGTGGACTTCACTGATCTCAACAAAGCTTGCCCCAAGGATAGCTACCCATTGCCGCGCATTGACCAGTTAGTGGACTCGACGGCAGGTCATAGGATACTTAGCTTCATGGACGATTTCTCAGGGTACAACCAGATTCAGATGAATGAAGCGGATCAGGAGAAGACCTCATTCGTCACGAGCCAAGAGTTGTATTGCTACAAGGTTATGCCCTTCGGTTTGAAGAACGCAGGGGCGACCTACCAAAGACTGGTTAACCATATGTTCTGTCCTCAAATCGGGCGAAATGTGGAGGTTTATGTGGACGACATGCTGGTGAAGAGCCAGGACGAGGATAAACATCTTGACGACCTTCAAGAGACTTTTGATACGTTGCGACGGTACCACATGAAGTTAAATCCGAGCAAGTGTGCTTTCGGGGTTTCATCGGGTAAGTTCTTGGGGTTTATGGTGTCGCACAGGGGAATTGAGGCGAATCCGGATAAAATCCAGGTGATACTGAACATGGAGCCACCGAGAAATATCAAGGAAGTCCAGTCTCTTACTGGACGAGCCGCCGCCCTCAACAGGTTTGTATCGAAAGTTACTGACAAATGTTTACCTTTCTTTAAAGTCCTTAGGAAGGCTTTTGAATGGACGGACGAGTGTCAAAAGGCCTTCTAAGACCTGAAGGCGTATCTAATGACGGCCCCATTGTTGAGTCCGTCAGTACCTGGGGAAGAGTTGTACTTGTACTTGGCAGTGTCCCCACACGCAGTAAGCTCAGCGTTGGTTAGAGAAGAGGGGAGAGTCCAGAGGCCGGTCTATTACACAAGCCACGCGATGAGAGGGGCAGAAGGACAATACCCGATGATGGAGAAACTAGCCTTCGCATTAGTCACGGCTTCTAGGAAGCTGAGACATTATTTTCAGGCACACGTCATCAACGTCCTAACAGACCATCCTATAAAAAAGGCGATGAGCAGGTTGGAAGCTGCTGGACGGCTGGTACAGTGGGCCGTTGAGCTCATCGAGTTCGACGTCAGGTACCTCCCGAGGAGCACAATAAAAGCGCAAGCGTTGGTAGATTTCATTGCAGAATTCACTCCCAGTCAGGACGACCTGAACAAGGACGAAGGAAATGAAATGTGGGTGGTAAATGTAGACGGATCGTCCACAATGTATGTAGGAGGGATTGGAATTGTACTGAAGTCCCCTGAGGGTGACAAGCTGGAGTATGCGGCCCGTCTGCAGTATCCAACTACCAACAACGAGGCTGAGTACGAGGCTCTACTCAAGGGGTTGGAATTGGCCAAGTCCTTAGGGGTGGAGTCGTTAACAATCAAAGGAGACTCTCAACTGGTCATCAACCAAGTAAATGGGATGTGTGATGTCAAGGAAGATCGAATGAAGAAGTACCTTAACAAAGTGAAACGCCTTGCCCGAAAATTTTCAGCCATAAGTTTTATTCAACTTCCCAGGGAGGAGAATGCAGAAGCAGACGCCTTGGCGAAAGCCGCCTTGGCAGGGGTTATAGACGAGTTCGACGACATCCAGTACATGCCGAGCATAGACATCCCTGACATACAGCAGATAGGAGGAGGAGAGAATTGGATGAGTCCGATAATAATTTACCTCAAGGATGGGAGGCTTCCAGAGGACAAGGATGAGGCGAGAAAGTTGAGGGTCAGGTCGGCCAAGTATGTCCTCATTAATGAAGTGTTGTACAAGCGAGGCTTTTCCCAACCCTACTTAAGATGCTTGGCTCCTGACGAGTCAAACTATGTTCTAAGAGAAGTTCATGAAGGATCGTGTGGAAATCATTCAGGGGCAAGGTCCCTTGTCCATAAGGTCGTCCGTGCCGGCTACTATTGGCCAACAATGCAGGCAGACGCTAAAGCCTATGTCAAGGTATGTGACCAATGCTAGCGTTATAGCAACGTGCCTAGACAGCCGTCAGAATACCAGACCCCAATGACGGCCCCATGGCCCTTTGCACAGTGGGGCCTGGATATCCTGGGTCCTTTTCCCGTAGGAATCCGGCAGATAAAATTTTTAGTGGTTGGAATAGATTACTTTACCAAATGGGTAGAAGCCGAGCCTCTTGCGGCAATCACTCAGCAGAACGTGAAAAATTTCGTATGGAAGAACATCCTATGCAGGTTCGGAGTACCTAGGGTATTAGTATCTGACAACGGGCGTCAATTTGACAACGCACCCTTCAGGGACTTCTGCAATCATTTTGGAATTAAGAATCACTATTCTTCACCCTCCCATCCACAGGCAAATGGGCAAGCAGAAGTAGCAAACCGATCCCTGCTGAAAATCATCAAGACTCGGCTTGAGGGGGCAAAAGGGATATGGCCAGACGAGCTACCGGGTGTTCTTTGGGCCTATAGGACGACCGCACGAGCTCCAACGGGGAGACCCCGTTCAAACTAGCCTATGGGAGTGAAGGCTGTCATACCGGCGGAGGTCCACATGGCGAGTCACCGAGTGATGGAGTACCAGGAGAAAGACAACGGGGAACAACTTCGCCTCGACCTCGATCTTATCGATGAGGTAAGAATGGATGCGGAACAACGGGCGGCAAGGTACAAAAATCTCATGGCTAGACAGCATGACGCCATGGTGAAACCCAGACGGTTCGGTGTGGGGGACCTTGTCCTCAAAAGGGTCTCCTTGGCGACCAGGAACCCAGCTCATGGAAAACTGGGACCTAATTGGGAAGGACCCTACAGGGTAATCAACTGTAAAAGGCAGGGGTCCTACTACCTGGAAGCCCTAGACGGGCGGAAGTTAGAGCATCCTTGGAACGTGGAACATCTGCAAAGGTACTATCAGTGATGAGCGGGGACGAGGGAAGTCAGTGGCAAAATTACAGTTGTGATTTGCGTGTTTGCTTATATTTACTTGTGCTTTTACTACTATTATGGTGTGTTATGAATAAAAGTGCACTAGTTCTTAAACTTTTGCACTACTTACAGACTAGCTTATGAAAGACGATGCTATGTACTTGATATCTTAATAAGGCACTAGCTTATAAGCGTGTGCCAAGTTTGTGAACAATGTTCATGTAATAATATGGTTTGGATTTCTTATGTACTTGAATTCCAGTTCCTTGATAACATCCACGAACGAGGCAAAATCCTCAGAAAAATAAAATCTCAGGACGAGGGCAAACTCGTCTAAGATTTCCTTTAAATGAGGACAAAGCAAAGGGAAAAATGCTAAGGCCTTCTCGTCCAAAGCTTTCCTTTAAAAAGGATAAAGCAAGAGAAAGAAGCCAAGTACTGCTCGTCCAAAGCTTTCCTTTAAAAAGGATAAAGCAAGAGAAAGAAGCCAAGGACTCCTCGTCCAACGCTTTCCTTCAAAAAGGATAAGACAATAGAAAGAAGCCAAGGACTGCTCGTCCAAAGCTTTCCTTCAAAAAAAAAAAAAAAAAAGTGGATAAAGCAAAAGGAAGAAGGCCAAGGCCCACTCGTCTAAGGAAGAAAAGTAAGCCTTAAGATATAACATTCCAGAGACGAGTACACGTCAAGACGAGAAAACATAAACATTATAAACTGCTTTCGAGAAGGCGAATAATAATTGCCTAAAGGACATGCTAAAGTAATGCAGTCATCATCAGTCCTAAGTGGGTCGTCCATAAAAAGATTGTAGACAGTCATTCAACACTTAGAGCATAGTTTAAAGGACAATGACATAAATGATAACAAACAAAGAAGATATTCTTTAACTTGGAAAGGGTAGACGGCCACCGTCCAAAAACCCTTATAAAATAAACAGTAAAAAACATTGTTCATAAGCTCGTCTAGAACACTCTAGACGAGGAAATTGTACTTGAATAACATTTCAAATTCTCAAATACATTTTAAATAAAAAAGAGAAAAAGAGAAAAGAAGAAAGCTAAACAACAATAACAACTTCTTCAAGAGGAAGGGGCATCAACGTTGGGGTCGTCCTAAGCTGGTTTGGTAGAAGCGTCGTCCTCGATGTTGACATCGTCTGAGCCTGTGTGGACGAGGGAACTTGTAACAGCAGCAATGTTGAGTTTAATGGTGCTAAAGTCAACTTCAGGAAAGTTGTCCATAGCGTCCATTCTAAAGTCCTCAAACCCTGCTGCGTAGTTTGTATCCATCAGGTCAGTGAATTCTTTGGACGCTTTGAATTCCTCCACTGCCTCGTCTTTAGCTTTCTTCAGAAGTAGATTCAGCTTGTCGTTCTCCTTTTGAAGAATTTCAAGACGCTTGTCCTTCCTGGCAGTGTCGGACTTCAGCTCCCCCACCAAAGCCTTGAACTCCTCAGCCTCGTCCTTGGCCTTGTTCGCCACCTCTGCCCACGTCCTACAGTCGTTTTTGATCTCTTCTATCCTTTTCTCCAGAAGGATCCTCGTCCTGTCCATCTCTGTGGCCTGCCTGGACGCAGCTATGAACTTGGACATCGCCTGCATTGAAGAATAGAAAGTTTAGATGATAGAAATAATATTGGGCAAACATGGACAAATCAGGATGAGGCAAAGATGGTCACCTTGAAGAGATCGTGGACGCCAGAGTGCTCGAACTCTTTCAAGGACATGTAGTAGCACGCAGCTACGTCCTCGCCCTTCACAGCCTCTTGGAATCGTTCCCAAGCCAGATCCTCGTTCTCCAATAAATTAGTAGAAGTCCTTTGAGGAGGCTGGGATGAGTCAGGAGCAGGGGACATGGACGGAGTGGCGCTAAGGGGCGTGGACGAATCTACGTCAACGACCAGGACGGGCGGCTGAGGAGGAAGCTCAGGCCTAACAGTTTCAGTCCTGGACGGCCCGGACTTAGCTTTCTTCCCCCGACGACTTGGCAAGCTAGCCAAGTCCACATGCTTGGACAAACTTTTCCTTTTTTCTCCAGAAGCAGGACGAGGCTGGGGCTGAGGTTCAGGTCTAGCTACCTCGTCGACCACTTCCTTCCCCTTGTTTCCCTTCATGGTTGCCATTCCTAAAAAAATATATATATATATATATAATAAATAAAAATAAATAAATATAAATAGTAATCATAAACAAAAATGAAAAATGCCTATCTTAAGAGGAGCACTCACGTCTACGGGTAGTTAACTCGTGTGCTAAAGCTTCGACGGACGGTTCAGGGCCGAATCCCCACTTGTGTAGACGCTTAAGGGTCACTAACGAGTGAAAGTCTCGTTTAGGATGTAGACGGGCCCTGTGGACGCGGTCACGATGGAACTTGCTCAAAGAAGGTCGTCTAACGGCTGGAAAGGAAAAAAGGAAATTAAGGTCAGACCATCGTCCAAATAGAAAGTATAATATAAAAGAAACAAAAAGGAAGAACATAACATACCTTCTAGACGAAGGTTCCCTATGTCTCCAGTATAAGGAGCAAATGAGTCTCTACCAATCTCAACGGGATGCCCCGCCCAGAAACCAGAGACGAAGAAAAATTCCGTCTTCCAGTTTCTGTCAGACGAGGGCAAAGACTTAATCAGTCTATAGTCATTGCCCCTGGCTGTGAACTGATGGAAGCCTCGAGATTGATTTATCTCGGAGGGTTTATAGCAGTACGAGAACTCATCCACGGTGATAGGACGGTCCCCGTCAAACACCTCCATCCATAAGACTTGCATGGAGACAATTAGTTTCCATGCGTTGGGGTTAAGCTGACACACTCCCAAGCCCAGCCTAGTGAGTAATTCCCTAGCAAAGGCATTTAAAGGAAGTCTAAGCCCCCCTAACAAATAGGCTTCATAAACACCTATTCCAAAACGAGGTTGGCAACACCACTCATCTCGGACAGCTAGCCTAGGGTTTAGATCATCAGGAATCTGAAACCAAGTCCTAAGGGAATCTAACCTTCTCTCGTCCGTCCTGGAAGGAACCTCTAAAGCACAACTATATACGGTTTCCTATTCGTCTAAAGGGGAGGACGGCGGGGAGCTCGTCGAGGTGTCAGCCCCAGAGGCTATTCTCGTCCTAATACTCTCTTGAAAAGCTTCTACAGGGATTCCAGGAACACCAGATGTGTATTCCTCAATTGTGTGACCACTACTACTACTGACGTTACTAGAGGTGTCACAACTAGAGTCGTCGTGATACTCGTCTATGGCCCTGACCACACTGTCGCTAGACGAGCAGGAGGCCATTGAAAACGTCCTAACACTTAAAAAGGAAAGCTAAAGTAAGTATAGAAAGATTACCTGGCTCTAGACGAGGGACACTAAGGACGCTGAGGATATTCTTAGACGAAGCGACGGACGAGAGTGTCAAAGCAGAAAATTTGGAAAAGTGAGAGGGGCACGAGAGAGAAACCACTATTTATAGGCAGAAAAGTCTCGGTAACCGCAACGACGGACCTAATTAGAAGGTGACACGTGGCGCATGCCTCGGAGGAGTAAACCAGTTGACTAACCTCCTATGGATGTGCGACACGTGGTGCATTTTAAAATCTGTTGATACATCGTATAACTCCTGGACGATGGGCAACTGATGTGGGATGAAAACACTCAACCTGTCCCTGGACGGTCATCACCTCAGCAGCCGTCCAGAAGTTATCCTCAGGACGAGGGTAACGGACAAGGACGTCCAGAGGGTGATAGCGAAGCTACATCCCTCGTCTATGGGATGCGCACAGCCTACCCTGAGAGGACTCATCCATGTAAAGATTCGTGGACTAGGATGTTACACTTGGAATTAATAGGCGCACTCGACGAAGGAATTCCAGGACGAGGGTATCATACTTAGGAGAATCTCCGAATATAATGTGACAATCCCTTATCCCACGCATAACGGTCATGTATCCGTTGTGAAATAGAAGTGTAACTCCTAAACGGTTATGGCAGTTACGTTAAGCCTCCTTGAATCCAGGAGAGGTTCCTATTTCGATAACCGTCTATGAAGGCGCTATATAAAGACTGATTCAGAGAAGACAAAGGTATGCGTGATTTCGACTCCAAAAAAGTTGGAACTCCAAAAACATAGTGAAAAGAACTAACTTTACCATCGGAGGGTTTTTGGCCGGCAGCCCCGGTCGCCTTTGATTGGCTTCTCTTTCTTTTTCAGGCCGCAGAGAGAGCAACCGGTCCTATCAAGTCCGAAGCATCCAGCCTACTGATCTTCTTGGCATCATCAGAACCCACAGCCAAAACCAGAAAAAAAAAAAAATGAAACCCATGAAGCAAGAACGAAGGAAAAAGAAACCCATTGCTGTGGTTGTCGATGTCCTCCTTAACTCCACCATCAAAGAGAGAGAGAGAGAGAGAGAGAGAGACTAATATGGAAATTCTGGGCATATGTTTGTTTTGAACCACGGGTAAATATTAGTTAACACTTTACCTGTGGTTAGGTTTGATTTTTTTGGGCATATTAGTTAACACTTGACTTGTATCATTCACTCCCTTTGTTGTTAACTAAATATTTGTTTAAACTTAACACTTTACCTGTGGTCAGGTTTGATTTTTTTGGGCATATGTTCTCATAGAAGTTCTTAAGCAATCAGAAACCCTAACTTTTTTTTAATATTATTTTTGTTATGTTTGTTCCCTAAAAATATGTTTTTCTAACAGCAAAGGAAAATGTGGGTAACAGATCCCTAACGGAAGTTACCTCAAGTGGGCAAAGTGTAAAGTATTGAACTACGGGTAGGCAAAGTGAAAGCGGACCATACCACAGGTGGGTTTACTGTAATTATCCCAAAAATTAATATATATATATATATATATATATATATATATATATATATATATATATATGAACAATCATTCATTATATATAGGCTAAAATGTAAAACTAACCTTCTAACTTTCACATTTTGTCATTTCAGTCCTCTAAGTTTTAGTTTTGTCATTTTAGTCTTTTAAGTTTCAAATTTTGTTAATTTAGTCATCCATTAGAACTCTGTTAATTGCTGCTGTCTACTAACCAAAATGACACAATTTTGGACTCTCTTTTTTTAATTTCTTAATTAAAAAAAAAAAGCTAAAAATGTTAATTACAACAAAAAAAAAAAATGAAACTTAGGGAAACAATGTCAGAAATGCTTTGAGAAGTGAGAATGCAAAAGAAACACACAAAATTAATAAAATTTAATCAAAACCCATTTCAAAATTTGCCTGGAAGAACCATAAAAATGTTATCTTTAATAATACATTGATTGTGATCTCTGGCTTCATGGGCTTACCAGCACCCAACAAAATCAAAGAAAACATAGTGTACAAAATGAGAAACCCAAGCACAAAAGCAAGAACAAGCAACAATGAAGAAGACCCTTTACACACTCTTCATCTTCAAGAAGTCCTTCAATCACATCACACTGGTCCTTCCACATCTTTAGACATCTTCTCCCTCTCCCTATCTCTCACTCTCACTCTCACTCTCACTCTTTCTCTTTGTTCCTCTTTCTTTCTCGGTTTCTCCCTCAGCCCCTTAATTTTTTCCTCAGAAAAACCGGTTTCATGATTTGAGACGGTGGGTGGGGGTGGGGTTTTTTGTATTGTTTTTTATTTAATGTTTTCATTTTTTTTATAAAAAAAATAGAGTCCAAAACTGTGTGTTTTGGTTAGTAAACAACAGTAGTTAACAGAGTCTTAAAAGAAGACTGAATTGAAAAAATTTGAAACTTAAATGACTAAAATGACAAAACTAAAATTTAGAGGACTGAAATGACAAAATGTGAAAATTAGAGGGCTAGTTTTGCATTTTAACCTTATATATATTGATACTGAGCTACTGTAACCAGGGTCGGCCCTAGGCCTAGGCCATTTAGGCCATGGCCGAAGGCCCCCTAACATGGAAAGGCCCCCAAATATAGGGGTAGTAAGTGTTTTTTTTTTTTTTTTTCAAATGCCTAAGATATTAGAGTAATGCTAGTATGTTACAAGTTTTATTATAAAGTCCTATAAATTGACATTCACCAATCACATGAAATAATTCAATACTCATTTATTCTTTTGTTGAAGTGTCACCTCTGTAGGTGCACAATTGCACCTGGCCCCAAAAACAGTTACGGGCTCAGGCCCAATGAGCCTTAAACAATATGAATTTGTAGAGTGTGGGCTTGAAACCCAGGTTAGAAGTGTCTAAGGATTAAATGACAAGTCAAAGATTGCTAACACTTGAAAACAACAAGGAATATTGTAAATCAACCCCCTCGGACGTAAGCCAAGAGCTGTTCTTATATTATCTCTTTCTCTTTCTTCTTTTTATTTTTTTTTTAGATTACAAAAAAGGGAGCCCCCTTTCCTGTTCTCCGTCTCCCCTTAAATACTCCTCTTTGTGATACTTTATACACGTGTTGCCCTAACTTCCCCTTAGCCTAGATATTTCTTTTCTCAATGCCTTTGAATAGTAACCAGAAGTTTCCCGTCCACTGTTCAGGTGTCACTTCCCCATTAATGCGGCCAGGGTGGTAGGTGCAGGGTCTTTAATGTGGAGGTGGCAGCCTTTATCTTTGGTATTTCTCTGACATCGGTGCTTCTAGGACATTCAAGGGTTCTCCCCTTTTAACCATTGGTCTTGACCGTGTCATTCCCTAACCTTTACCATGAAGTCCCGGGTTCTCTGGTGTCCGTCCGAGGGGAAGTTCACCCTCGGCTGGATCCTCGGATCCTCGGCGTATGGGCCGCCCCGTAGTACTAACAAGTTCTAAACCCAAGAGCAGGTCGGCCTTCCTTAGCATGGCCCAAGGGGCCCACATTCCCATCAGGATCTTTTTACTCCCCACAATAGCCCCTCAAAACTCTAATTTTCAACGTCCGAGGAGAAAAATAGGGTTTTGATCCGACGAGAACTTACTCCTCACACTTTGTGAATAACTGCACGTGTGGAAATCGTTTCGCGTCCCAAAAGACGCCACTTGGCGGTTTTATTTTCAAAACGCGCGCATTTATTACCGTAAGTTATACCTTGTCCCCCACGTTCAACGATGAGATGAGCATCCAACGGTCCTTATCATTCCACGAAAATTTGGGCGGGACGAACATAATTTCGAGGCCGCTTTTCCGCACATCATGACGCTTCGGGAACCTGCGCCTCCATTTAATTCCCCAGGGACTAATCCCATCAAAACATCAGCAATCATACTTCACCTGCAGAAAACCGTGGAAATTTGCACACCTTCAATTTTGTAAGTTCTTGCTCTCTCTACTCTTAACCTTTTCTCCTCGGACATAGTCCTCGGCTGTCCTCGTAGATATTCTTCCCTTTAGAGTCTAGCCTTTTGTTCTTTTCTGATGGGTAGGTTTAAGTGTCTAGTTGATACCGCCACTGGAATGGAAGGCTTCAGAGCCAAATATCACATTCCCGGCGATGTAGGTTTAACATATTGCCCGGCAGAAGCCGTGGTCGGTTCTAGAAAGGAAGGAGAGGTTATCATCCCAATGATAGCCTTTATAGAAGGTGGGATGACCCTCCCAATGAAGCCGGTAACCAGGGAGTACCTTCGCAGCCACCGGTTGTGTCCCGACCAGTGCCTTCCGAACGTTTTTAGAGTTTTGGGTAGCGTCAATGCTTTAAACGAGCAGATGGGCCTGAACCTCACCTGGCACGATGTCGTTTTTCTGTACGAATCCCATAAACTCTCCAACGTAGGTTACTACATTAAATTCCGCTCCAGCGTCGTTAGGCTAATCTTCTGTCTGCCCAAATCCAACAAAGGCATGAAGGATGACTACCTGATCATCTCTGGGAACTTGCACAACGGCTTCCACTGCCCAATTAAGTAGGGGAAGCTAGGTACGACACCTTAGGATTAATCTCCCCAACTCACAACTTCCCTTAATACTCACAAACATGCAAACTAACATGTATTTACATTTGTTCAACTTTATCACTTGCTATGTGAATCTGACCATGTTGTTTACTTTCACGTCTTTCTTTACAGATAAACAACATGTGCGTCCACACCTGAGCCATTGCAGCGTTGCCGATCTAAACCGAGTGCTTCGTTCCGAGGTGTTTGTTAGCGAGGACTTACAACTCAGAGCTGCTCATCTGATTCTGGGGTACACTCTTATCTCTTCGGACTTCCAGGAGATAGAAAACGCCATAATCGCGGGTGACCGAAGACGAAGGAGAATAAACGCAGCCCGGCCCCACTTTTTGGACGACCACGATCTCCCTGACACCTCTGACACCGTTTTGTACAACCAGCCCATAGCGGCAATTCCCCTCGCTGTGCACTCTTAGGCAACTGTTGTTCCAGAAGAGCAGGTGTCTTCTTCAAACACGCTAGACGAGGAGATAGAACAGTTCCAGCTTAAGGACACCAAAAGACCTCGAGGGAGCCAGTTCGTTGTACTCTCTGACGAGGAAGAAGAAGCCACAGAGGCTTCGAGAATTGCAGGGTTGGTTGTTGCCCAACCAGAGGACGAATCCGAGGAGGACATGGACAGGATGAAGGGTCTCCTGACTAACAGAGCTGCGAAGGTTGTTGAGAAAAAGACGGGGGCGTCCCAAGCTCTTCCATCTTTGCCACCTCCCCTTCCTCTAGCCGAGCCAAAGCTCCCAGCCGAGGACCCCAAAAAGAAGAGAAAGGGGGAGGCCGAAGAGACGATCAGCAAGGACCCCAAGAAACCACGACGACAACCTCCACCGGTTCAGCAGCAGAAGCTGGACAAAGGCAAGGGTAGGGCTCGCTCAGTTGAAAGCGGGGAAATCAGGGACGAGGCCGAAGTGCGCCGAGCACCGACCACCTGGTCCCCTAACTTAAGACTGGACGGCGCACCCATCTCCTGCCAATCTAGTATAAGGGCGGTTCAACAAGGCCATGCTCACCACTTGGCAGAAGTGTTGGAGCGCCCTCTTTTGCTGCCCAAGGACATGGAAACCTTGGAAAAAATGAGCCAGCCACAACTATTCCTCTCTTTAAAAAGAGACTTAGCGCTGGTAAGTTTACTCCTTTTTAGGAAGTTTCCACTTTTAACAATATTCAATCATTCATAAGCGCCTTGCTATATCTGACTTCCTCGCACTTTACTGCAGGCCATTCAAGAAGTCTTCGTAGCCGAGAAATTTATAGAAGAGACTCGGAAGAAGGCCAGAGCTGAGCTTGAAGTCAGGTTGGAGACTGAGAAGTCCTTGGGCACAGCCCTTGCTGAGAACGAGAAGCTTACCTCGGAGGTGGCTGACCTAAAGAGAGAGAAGAATGGGGCCGAGGCCAATCTGAAGACCATGAAGACCCAGATAGAAGGGCAGCGCAAGCTCCTTCGCGAAAAAGATGATGAGCTCTCCCGAGCACAAAGGGAACGCTCGGATTTGGAAAAGGAACTTGCGCTGATGAAGGAAGAAGCCAGCTCATTCCAACGCTCTTTACAGGCTGCCAAGCAGACGAACTACGAGGAAGGGGTAGCAACCACCGAGGAGCAGCTGACAGAGGCCTTCGCGGCTTAGTGCCGGGAGTACTGTCAGAAAGTCTGGGGGGAAGCCCTAAACGTGGCTGGAGTTCCTCTATCCTCGGATCTGAGGAAATCTGAGAACGTTTGGCTTCCCCTAGAGATACAGGAGATTGAGGAGGCTCCTGCTGCTACTCCTACCCCTGAGTCAACTCTCCCTGCTCTACCTCCGATGGTCCTACAGCTAATTCCAGATCCTACAGAACCTTCAGGTTCCAACAAAGAGAAGGAAGGAGGCGGGGATGCCAAGAAGGACTTGAGCCAAAAAGTGGAACCCAACGTCCTTCCAACTAAGACAGCAGACAAAGGAAAGCAAGTCCTGACTCCCTTTGAGCTGGAGTTGAGGAAGACCGAGGTCACCAGTACCTCTCAGCAAGAGCCCCCTTCAAAAGCTTAGGACCTAGCTTTAGGACTTTTCTTTTTCTACATCTGGATTAAATATGTAATGTACATTTTAGTGATTAATGAAGGACTATTTCGTTTGATTCTCATTTATGTCGCATCCATTTTACTTTATTCTTGTTACATTGATCGTAAAGATTGCCATTAGCACATGGTTAAAAAGGGACAGAACAAACAAGTCTAACTTCAAGTATTACCCAATCATAACCTCCACGCAATCATTCGCGTGTTATTAAAAACTTAATAAAAAGTGATATGGCTAATATGTTTAAACAATGCCTTGGTTAAAAAAGAGAGACCTCATATAACGATTAAATCCTTATAATGTGTAGCATTGTTTTTTGTAGGATGTAAGATCCGAGGACCATTCATTACTTAAATTTGCTTAACACTTAGAGATATAGAACATTAAAATCCGATCTAACAAACAGTAAGGTACTAATTTCCAGGCGCAATGAGGAATTAACTTTAATTAAGTTTGCGGTCCGAGAACAAGACTTAACCAAGTTGCTGTTTAATTATTTAGATCAGTAATTTCAAATGTTAATTTTCCCAAAGTAGGAGGTCTAAGGACCCGGCATAACTAAGGTTCTATTTAACAAATGAAAAGACATCAATTTCCACAAGGTTTGTGGTCCGGGGACTACACTTAACCAAGTTTCTGTTTGATTCTTTAGAACAGTAATTTCAAATGTTAATTTTCCCAAAGTAGGAGGTCTGAGGACCTGGCATAACTAAGGTTCTGTTTAACAAATGAGAAGATATCAATTTCCACAAGGTTTGTGGTCCGAGGACTACACTTAACCAAGTTTCTGTTTGATTCTTTAGAACAGTAATTTCAAATGTTAATTTTCCCAAAGTAGGAGGTCTGAGGACCCGGCATAACTAAGGTTCTGTTTAACAAATGAGAAGATATCAATTTCCACAAGGTTTGTGGTCCGAGGACTACACTTAACCAAGTTTCTGTTTGATTCTTTAGAACAGTAATTTCAAATGTTAATTTTCCCAAAGTAGGAGGTCTGAGAACCTGACATAACTAAGGTTCTGTTTAACAAATGAGAAGATATCAATTTTCACAAGGTTTGTGGTCCTCGGACAAGCTTAAGAGAATTCAAAGTTTCATTATGAAAGTCAAAGCACCACTCTAGAAAGACTAATGGTTAAATGGGGAAACCCTGAACCTTCTCGATACACCAGTGTTAAGGAAAATATCTAGAGCAAAGGCTGCCACCTCCGCATTAAAGACTCTGCACCTACCTCCCTGGCCGCATTAATGGGGAAGTGACCCCTGAACAGTAGGGCAGAAACTTCTAGTCAGGGTCCCAAAAGGCATCTGAAAAAGGGGTATTTAAGGGGGAGGAATGCAAAAGAGTGGGGGATCTCTCTCTCTCTCGCTCGCTCACTCTCTCTCTCTAAAGAAAAAGAAAAGAAATTAAGGATTGTAACCTGTAAGAAAGAAAGAGAAAATAATACAGAGTTGGTCCTCGGCTTACATCCGAGGAGGTCTATTTGCAATTAACAATTGTTATTCACAAGTGTTTGTAACTCTCAAGCTGTTGTCAAGTTCTCAGTACCTTTAACCTAGATTTCAAGCCCACACTCTACAAATTTTATTGTTTAAGACTCATTGGGCCTGAGCCCATAATCTTCTTTGGGTCCAGGTGCAATTGTGCGCTTACAATTGGCGCCGTCTGTGGGGAATCTAGTCTAGAAAAGGTTGGGATACCATGGCAGGCCTAGGTTCTCACCATGCAGAGTCAAGGGATCACAACCGGAGGATCATTTCGAGCGCCTTGAGCGTCAAAGGGATCGTGAAAGAAGTGTCCATGCAGAATACCCTGGGGCTAGCCATACTCAGGGCGGGGGTAGCACCACCCACGAGGATGGTGCTAGGGCCATGCAGAGGGAGATTGGTCGTCTGAAAAGAAATTTATGCCGCGCCAGACGCAGGTCTTCACCGTCCTCATCTAATCCTTCCTCAGAGGAGGTACGGGGAGGTAGCTACAGCTCAAGGTCATGCTCACCCCCCAGTGCAATGTCTTCTGGCGAGGAGGACGACTAACTAGCTCGCAGACGCAAGAAGTTTCCTTTTAGGGGCTTAGGGAACGATGCTATGAGTCGGGCGTTGCATCAACTCTCCAAATCTCCGTTTTCACGGAGGATAGAGAAGGGGAGGCTTCCCAGGAGGTTTACTCAACCCACCTTTACCATCTGCAATGGCCGGACTGATCCGATGGAGCACGTGAGTCACTTTAACCAGAGGATGGCGGTGCACTCTCATAATGAGGCTCTGATGTGTAAAGTTTTCCCCTCTAGCTTGGGACCTGTTGCTATGAGGTGGTTCAACGGCCTTAAATCGGGTTCTATAGGTTCGTTTGGGGAGCTCACTAGAGCATTCGCCTCGCGGTTCATCACGTGTAGTAGAGTACCTCGGCCATTGGACTCGCTGTTATCCATGACTATGAGGGATGGAGAGACATTGAAAGCATACTCTGACCGTTACTGGGAGATGTTTAATGAAATAGATGGCGACTTTGATGAGGTGGCGCTCAATACCTTTAAAGTAGGTCTTCCTACTGATCACGATCTGAGAAAGTCTTTGACTAAAAAGCCCGTCTGCAGCGTACGTCGCCTCATGGACCGAATTGACGAGTACAAGAGAGTGGAGGAAGACCAACAGCAAGGAAAGGGTAAGGAGAAGGTTATCCCACAGGAGAGAAGGGATTTCAGGTTGGACAAGTACCACAATAACAAGCCGAGGCGAGATTACGTTGGGCAGTCCGGCTCGGCAGCACCTCAAGCAGTGAACACTATGTTCCGAGAACCAATACATCAGTTGCTGGAGAAAGTTCGTAAGGAGCCCTTCTTTAGATGACCTGATAAGATGGCAGGAGACCTTGCGAAGAGGAATCAGAACCTCTTTTGCCAGTACCATCAGGATGTGGGCCACACTACTGAGAACTGTCGGACCCTTTGGAACCACTTGGAGCAGCTTGTCAGTGAAGGAAAACTAAAGCAGCACCTGTGCCAACCTAGCGGGCAAGGCAGTCAATCTGGTTCAAACAATCAGAGGAATAATTCATCTCAGCCGGCGTTAGGAACAATTAATGTTATTTTTGCTGCACCTGGAAAGACTAGCTTGGCTCCCACCAGGGTGATGGCAATTTCACATCCTCAGGCTGAGGAGTCAGGCTGCAGGCCGAAAAGGTTGAAGCTAAATTTGCCCGTCTTGGGATTTTTCGAGGAGGATAAGGTAGGGACTATCCAACCCCATGACGATGCTCTTGTAGTTACGCTTAGGATAGGGAACTATGATGTGAGGAGGGTGATGATAGATCAGGGCAGCGGTACAGATATCATGTACCCTGATCTATTTAAGGGATTAAGATTGAAGTTGGAAGATCTCACTCCTTATGACTCGCCACTAATAAGCTTCGAAGGGAAGGCCGTTGTGCCGAAGGGACAGATTCGTTTGCCCGTTCGATCCGGCTCAGAAACGGTTGAAGTGGATTTCATTGTGGTTGACACGTACTCTCCATACACAGCCATCCTCGCCAGGCCTTGGCTGCACGCTCTGGGAGCTGTCTCCTCTACCTTGCATATTAAAGTTAAATTCCCCTCGGGGGAATATGTTGAGGAAGTTCTCGGTAGCCAATCGGTGGCCAGGCAATGCATATCGGCTGCAGTGCTGCACCAGACAGAAGCCGAGTCTTCGGCTTTGATCACCAAAGACTTATAGCAGTTAACAGGTCCTGATGCATCTGGAATGATGACAGGAGAGGAGGCTCATTGTGAGGAGTTAGAGAAGTTTTTGATAGCCGATGATCCGGAGAGGTTCTTCCAAGTCGGCATACGTTTGCCTCACCAGGAGAAAATGGAGTTGTTGGAATTTCTGAAGGACAATATTGATGTTTTTGCGTGGGACCCGTATGAGGCTCCAGGTGTAGATTTGAGCTTCATTTTTCATCGTTTGAATGTCAACCCTGCCATTGTTCCGAGAAGGCAGCCACCTCGGCGTTCTTCCAAAGAACATTCCGAGGCTGTAAAGGAAGAGGTGCTTAAACTTAAGAGGGCTGGAGCTATTGAAGAAGTTTTCTACCCTGAGTGGCTTGCGCACACGGTTGTAGTTAAAAAGAAGAATGGAACATGGAGAGTATGTGTGGACTTCACGGATTTGAACAAGGCCTGCCCCAAGGATTCGTTCCCAATGCCGCGTATTGATCAACTGGTGGACGCCACTGTCGGACATCCTCGGATGAGTTTTTTGGATGCCTTCCAGGGTTACCATCAGATTCCCTTGGCGGTGGAGGATCAAGAGAAGACAACTTTCATTACTCCAACGGGGAACTACCACTATAAGGTCATGCCATTTGGGTTGAAAAATGCTGGGGCTACTTACCAAAGAATGATGACCAGGATGTTCGAACAGCAATTGGGGAAGACTATTGAGGTGTATGTAGACGATTTGGTGGTAAAGAGCAAAATGATACCTTCACATGTCAAGGATCTAGCCGACACCTTCCAGGTGCTAAGAAAGTACAAGCTGCGCCTTAACGCCTCAAAGTGTTCTTTTGGCGTGGGGTCTGGAAAGTTTTTGGGATACATGATTACTCACAGAGGCATAGAGGTGAACCCAGCACAGGTCAAGGCTATTTAGGATTTGCAGCCACCTCGAAACCCAAAAGAGATCCAGAAATTGACCGGAATGATTGCTGCATTGAATAGATTTATCTCTCGGTCAGCTGACTGATGCCGTCCTTTCTTCCAATTGTTGAATAAGTGGAAAGGGTTTCAATGGACCGAGGACTGCATATTAGCTTTCCAGCAGCTTAAGCAATATCTTTCTCGGCCACCCATCTTGTCTCGCCCCGAGGCGGACGAGGTCTTGTTTGCTTATTTGGCAGTGGCCGTCCACGCGGTCAGCCTGGTCCTTATAAGGAATGACAGCGGAGTGCAAAGACCGGTCTACTATGTTAGTAAGTCTTTGAATGAGGCCGAGGTACGCTATCTGCTCTTGGAGAAAGCACTTCTAGCTATAGTTCACGCCACACGCAAGCTTCCTCATTATTTCCAGTCTCACACTGTAGTGGTTCTGACCCAATTGCCTCTCAAGGCAATGTTACGCAGCGCGGACTACTCTGGTAGGGTGGCAAAGTGGGGAACCATTTTAGGAGCTTTTGACGTTAAATACAGGCCTCGCACCTCGGTGAAGGACTAGGTCCTCGCTGACTTGGTGGCAGAGTTTACTGTACCATTGCTAGAAGAAACTCTAAAAGAAGCACACATGGATGAAAAATCAGTTGGTGTGATCACAGCCGCAGTGCCTTCGACTTGGAAGCTGTATGTGGATAGGGCAGCTAATCAGAGAGGGTTTGGTGTCAGACTTGTTCTGATATCCCCTGAGGGAATTATCTTCGAAATATCTCTAAGGCTGTCATTCTCGGCTACTAATAATGAGGCCGAGTATGAAGCAGTCTTGCTGGGCACGAACATGTTACGTAAGATGGGTGGAAAGGAAGTCCATGCGTTCTCGGACTCTCAGTTAGTGGTCGGCCAGGTCACGGGGACCATGGAGGCTAGGGACCCAAGAATGCAGGAATACTTGGCCCAGGTCAAGCGTCAGCAAGCAGAATTTGACTCCTTCGTCTTAGCCCACATCTCTAGAAGTGGAAACACCCATGCCGATTCTTTGGCTACGTTAGCAACGTCCTCGACTCAGGGTTTGCCCAGGATTATCCTCGTGGAGGATTTGCTAGAGCCAACTCTTACCCCCGCCAAGGTGGCCCGCATCCACCTAATAAGGCCTGGACCTAGTTGGATTGACCCGGTTCTATCTTTTCTTAGGAATGACATCCTTCCTGAAGACAAGTCTGAAGCAGATAAGATACGTCGAAAGGCGCCACATTTTTGGTTGTCCGAGGACCAGAAACTGTACAAACGATCTTTCTCAAGACCGTACTTGTTATGTGTGCACCCTGAATCAACAGAAGCACTTCTGGAGGAACTGCACGAAGGGATTTGTGGAAGCCACACTGGGGGAAGGTCTTTAGCCCATAGGGCCCTGACTCAGGGTTATTGGTGGCCTAACATGCAGAGGGAGGCTTAGGGCTATGCTAGAAAATGTGATCAATGCCAGAGGTTCGCCCCTAATATTCATCAACCTGGAGGGGTTCTCAACCCTCTCTCCAGTCCTTGGCCTTTTGCGCAGTGGGGATTGGACATAGTGGGGCCATTTCCGAGAGCAGCAGGAAATAAAAGATGGCTTCTTGTGGGAACGGACTATTTCACTAAATGGGTTGAGGCCGAGCCCTTAGCAAATATCAGAGACGTTGATTCCAAGAAGTTTGTCTGGAAAAATATTGTCACTAGATTCAGTATACCACACACACTTATCTCCGACAATGGCGTTCAATTTGACAGTAAGGCCTTTAGGCAATATTGTGGTGACATGGGTATCATAAACAGATACTCCACCCCAGCTTATCCTCAGGGAAATGGGCAGGCTGAGGCCGTCAACAAGGTCATAGTTAGTGGGCTTAAGAAAAGGTTGGACGATGCGAAAGGCAGATGGGTAAAAGAGCTCCCTCATGTTCTGTGGACGTATCGGACGACACCGCGCAGGTCCACGGGAGAAACGCCATTCTCTATGACTTATGGAGCTGAGGCGGTGATACCTCTGGAATCTGGTTTTCCCACCCTAAAGACAAGCTCTTTTAGCCCGGAGAATAACAATGGACTCCTGAAGAAAGGTCTTGATTTACTTGAGGAACGACGCGAGGCAGCTATGGTCCAAATGGCTTACTATCAACAGAAGCTAAAACGGAAATATGATGCCCACGTGAAGCTAAGACCACTTGCACCGAGTGATCTTGTACTAAGAAAAGTTGTAGGGACTTCTAAGAACCCAGCTTGGGGTAAGCTAGGACCCAACTGGGAAGGCCCCTATCGCATTGTTTCAGTAGCAGGCATAGGGTCATATCGGCTAGCTGACCTAGATGAAAGAATTGTACCACGCCCATGGAATGTAAATAATCTTAGAAGGTATTATTATTAATAAAATGTGCTTTTGTCAGTTAACATTTCAAAGTTATAAGTACCTCTGACGTTTGAAGTTACTGTTCTTAAGAATCAAATAGAAACTTGGTTAAGTGTAGTCCTCGGACCACAAACCTTGTGAAAATTGATGTCTTGTCATTTGTTAAACAGAACCTTAGTTATGCCGAGTCCTCAAACCTCCTACTTTGGGGAAATTAACATTTGAAGTTACTGTTCTTAAGAATCAAACAGAAACTTGGTTAAGTGTAGTCCTCGGACCACAAACCTTGTGTAAATTGATGTCTTGTCATTTGTTAAACAGAACCTTAGTTATGCCGGGTTCTCGGACCTCCTACTTTGGGGAAATTACCATTTGAAGTTACTGTTCTTAAGAATCAAACAGAAACTTGGTTAAGTGTAGTCCTCGGACCACAAACCTTGTGGAAATTCATGTCTTGTCATTTGTTAAACAGAACCTTAGTTATGCCGGGTCCTCGGACCTCCTACTTTGGGGAAATTAACATTTGAAGTTACTGTTCTTAAGAATCAAACAGAAACTTGGTTAAGTGTAGTCCTCGAACCACAAACCTTGTGGAAATTGATGTCTTTTCATTTGTTAAACAGAACCTTAGTTATGCCGGGTCCTCGGACCTCCTACTTTGGGGAAATTAACATTTGAAGTTACTGTTCTTAAGAATCAAACAGAAACTTGGTTAAGTGTAGTCCTCGGACCACAAACCTTGTGGAAATTGATGTCTTTTCATTTGTTAAACAGAACCTTAGTTATGCCGGGTTCTCGGACCTCCTACTTTGGGGAAATTAACATTTGAAGTTACTGTTCTTAAGAATCAAACAGAAACTTGGTTAAGTGTAGTCCTCGGACCACAAACCTTGTGGAAATTGATGTCTTGTCATTTGTTAAACTGAACCTTAGTTATGCCGGGTCCTCGGACCTCCTACTTTGGGGAAATTAACATTTGAGGTTACTGTTCTTAAAAAATCAAGCAGAAACTTGGTTAAGTATAGTCCTTGGACCACAAACCTTGTTACTGTTCTTAATACCTTGTCACTGTTTTTATTCTTATCACCCGTTTTGTGGAAATCATTATCTCACCATTCATTAATTTGGATCTCAAGTTCTTCATTTTTAAGTGTTAACCAAATTTTTGTAAGGAATGGTCTTCGGACCTTGCATCCTACTAAAAGCAATATGTCAGAATACAAAGGTTTAACCGTCATGTGAGTTGTCTAAGTATGACATTATTTGAGGTTTGAATTAAGTTATGTGGCTGTTTTGAAGTCATAGTGGTTTGCATAGTGGCGTTATACTTATTTATACTGTTTTCCCTTTAACTATTTGTTATTAAAAACTTTTATGGCAAGCACAAAAAGAATAAAGTAAAATAAAGACAACATGAACGAAAGTTGAATAAAAATTTTCTTCATTAATTATATACAAAGAAGGGAAGTACAGAAAGTTCCTATACTAGGCCCTAAACTAGGGAAGGGGGGTCTTGAAGGGAGCTGCTGCCAGCCTCAGTATTCTTCAATTCCAGCTCAAAGGTGGACAAGACTTGTTTCCCTTTGTCTGTAGAAGGAATGAGGGGCTCTACGCTTTGGATTTGCTCCTTCTCGGCACCACCGCACTCGTCCTTCTCTTTATGGGAACCTTCAGGTTCTGTAGGAGCAGAGACAAGCTCTTGCACCACAGGAGGAAGGGCAGGAGAGGCAGCCACATGAGGGTCTTCAATTTCCTGTATGTCTAGGGGGAGCTAAATGTTCTCGGGCTTCCTCAGCTCAGAAGTTTGAGGAACCCCTACCACATTCATGGCCTCTCCTTAGACCAGCTGACAGTACTTTCGGCACAAGGCCGCAAAAGCCTCTGTCAGCTCTTCTTGTGTTCTAGTCACCCCCTCTTGATAACTGGCCTTCTTCGCGGCCTCCAGGGTGTGCTTGTGGGCGCGAGCTTCCTCCTTTGCACGCGTAAGCTCCTTTTTTAAGTCAGAGCGTGCTCGTTGGACTTGGGCAAGCTCGTCATCCTTTTGGCGGAGAAGCTTACGCTACCCCTCCACTTGGCCCTTCATCGTCTTCAGGCTGGCCTTGTCACCATCTCTTTCTCTTTTCAAGTCGGCCAGCTCTGATGTGATCTTCCCGTTCTCTGCTAAGGCCTGGCCTAGGGATCGTTCTGTCTCTTGTCTTAGCTTTTGCTCCATCCCAGCGCGCTTCCGAGAATCCTCCACAAACTTCTCGGCCGCGAAAACCTCTTGGATGGACTGCAAATATGTTAGGAGGTTAAAAGCAGTGAAGTGCTTATAAATAAATATAGAATATAAGTATAAGATGGAACTTACCAAAGCTAAGCCCCTTTTTAACGAGAGGAACAGCTGCGGCTGGCCCATCTTCTCCAAGGACTCCATATCCCTGGGCAGTAGAAGAGGACGCTCCAACACCTCGGCTAAGTGGTGGGCGTGGTCTTGTTGGACTGCCCTGATGCTGGAGTGGCAGGGAATAGGGGTGCCGTCTAGCCTCAAGTCAGGAGACCAGGTGGCTGGTGCTCGGCGCACCTCGGCCACGTCCCTGATCTCCCCACTTTCAACTGAGCGGGCGCGCCCTTTACCCTTGTCCAGCTTCTGCTGTTGGGCCAGTGGTGGCTGCTGTTTCAGCTTTTTTGGCTTCTCGCCACCAACATCCTCGGCATCAACTTTTCGTTTCTTCTTAGAATCTTCAGTGGGAGGTTTTAGCTTAGCTGGAGGAGGGGGTGGTGGCAAGGCAGGGGGAGCTTGGGACCCTCTTGCTCCCTTCTTTTCCACTCGGGTGCCTCAATCGTTCATAAGAGCCTTTAGCTTGTCCATCTCTTCTTCAATGGAACTGTCGTCCGGATGCGCTATAACCAGACCCGCGATCCAAGAGGCCTCAGCTTCTTCTTCTTCCTCGTCGAAAAGAATAACAAACGGGTTTCTGTGAGGTCGTGGAGAGTCCTCGAGCCGAAACTGGTCTATCTCCTCATTCAACGTGTTCGAAGAAGACACTTGCTCCTCTGGTACAGGAATTGCCTGAGGGTGTACAGCAAGGGGAATTGCCGCTATGGCCTGTGCGTACAACACTGTGTTTGGGGCGTCAGGGATGTCATGGTCGGCCAGAAAGTGGGGTCTGGCTACGTTAATTTTCCTACGCCTTCGGTCACCCACGATTATCGCGTTCTCGATCTCCTAGAAGTCCGAAGAGACGAGGTTGTACCCCAGAATCAAGTGGGCCGCCCTAAGTTGTAGGTCTCTGCTAACGAACACCTCGGAACATAACACTCTATTCAAATTTGCAACGTTGCAGTGGTTCAAGCGTGGGCGTACGTTTTGCTTATCTGCAAAGAAAAACATCCAAATAAACAAACATGGTCAGAGGCGCAAAACATATAACAAATTAAAGGTAGACGCTCAAGTAAATGCAAATGCACATTCCTAGATGATTCAAGGAGTTATGGGATGGGAAGTTAAATCCTAAAGGTGTCGCACCTGGATCTCCCCACTCAACTGGGCAGTGGGGGCCGTCATGCTAGTTGCCAGAGACGATGAGGTAGTCATCCTTCATGCCTTTATTGGACTTGGGCAAACAGGAGATCAACCTAACTACGCTGGAGCGGGATTTGATGTAGTAACCTACTCCAGTGAGTTTGTGGCATTCGTACATAAAGACGACATCATGCCAAGTGAGGTTCAGACCCATTTGCTCATTTAGAGCGTCGACACTACCTAAAACTCTAAAAACGTTTGGAGCGCACTGATCGGGACACAACCGATGGTTGCAGAGGTATTCCCTAGTTACGGGTTTCATTGGGAGGGTCATCCCACCTTTTACAAAGGCGACCATAGGGATGATGACCTCTCCGATTTTCCTAGAACCAGCCACGGCTTCCGCCAGGCAGTATTCTAAACCTACGTCGCTGGGAATACGGTACTTGGCTCTAAAGCCTTCCATCCCAGCGGCGGTATCAACTAGACATTTAAACTTTCCCATCAGCAAGAAACGAAAAACTAAGTTCTAAGAGTGAGAACTGTTATAAGGGTAGCCGAGGACAGGGTCCGAGGAGAAAGGGTTAAGAGAAAAGAAGTGAGGACTTACAAATTTCAAGTTGTGCAAACTTCCACGGATTTCTGCAGACAAAAGGCGATTGCTGATGTTTTGATGGGATTAGCCTCTGGAGAAATAAATGAAGGCGCAGGTTTCCGAAGCGTTACGACGTGCGGGAAGCGGCCTCGAAATTACATTTGTCCTGCCCAAATTTTCATGGAGTAACAAGGGCCGTTGGATGCTCATCTCACCGTTGAACGTGGGGGACAAGGTGTAACTTACGGTAATAAATGCGCGCGTTTTTGAAAATCAAACCGCCAAGTGGCATCCTCTGGGACGCGAAACGGTCTTCACACGCGTAGTTATTTACGAAACGTGTGGGGAAAGTTTTCGTTGGATCAAAACCCTATTTTTCTCCTCGGATGATGAAAAATAGAGTTTTGAGGGGCTATTGTGGGGAGTAAAAGGACCCAAATGAGCATATGGGCCTTTGGACTGTAGCATGGAGGGCCGACCTGCTCCAGAATTGAACTCTACGAATTGGCCAATACGCTGAGGGTCCAAGGGTGCAGCCGAGGACGAGCTTCTCCTCGGACAAGCCCAAGAGAATTCAAAGTTTCATTATGAAGGTCAAAGCACCACTCTAGAAAGACTAATGGTTAAAGAGGGAAACCCTGAACCTTCTCGATACACCAGTGTTAAGGAAAATATCTAGAGCAAAGGCTGCCACCTCCGCATTAAAGACTCTGCACCTACCTCCCTGGCCGCATTAATGGGGAAGTGACCCCTGAACAGTAGGGTAGAAACTTCTAGTTAGGGTCCCAAAAGGCATTTGAAAAAGGGGTATTTAAGGGGGAGGAATGCAAAAGAGTGGGGGATCTCTCTCTCTCTCGCTCGCTCACTCTCTCTCTCTCGCTCGCTCACTCTCTCTCTCTCTAAAGAAAAAGAAAAGAAATTAAGGATTGTAACCTGTAAGAAAGAAAGAGAAAATAATACAGAGTTGGTCCTCAGCTTACATCCGAGGAGGTCTATTTGCAATTAACAATTGTTATTCACAAGTGTTTGTAACTCTCAGGCTGTTGTCAAGTTCTCAGTACCTTTAACCTAGATTTCAAGCCCACACTCTACAAATTTTATTGTTTAAGGCTCATTGGGCCTGAGCCCATAATCTTCTTTGGGTCCAGGTGCAATTGTGCGCTTACATTATTCATTTTTCAATATACAATAGCGTTGTTCTTTATATTTTATAACCTACTTTAAATAAAGTTTCTCTTTATAAAAATGTCTTCTTTTTTTTTCTTTTTTTCTTTTTTTATAACCTTAATATCCTTCTATTTTTTTCATTTAGATTTTTATATATTAATAGGGTTTTTTTGGATGTTTTGTTTCATTTTATTTAAACTCTCAATTTTTTGTATACAAAATTAAAACACTTTTATACTAAAAACCTGTATGTTTTTTAGGGGGATGCAAGTTAGTCTATAAGAAAAAAAAAAAAAAAAACAAAACCTATATGTTGGTTGGGGGATGCAAGTTAGGGTCCGTTTGGATACAGCTGAAAACTGAAAATATTATAGCAAAATAATTTTTAAATGTGTGAATGGTATTGCGGGGCCCATTTTTAATAAAAAATTGCTGAAAATTGCATGAACAGTATGCGCACAATGCGTTTTGTCTGAAACACGGCAGGAAAAAGAAAAAGCTGGAAACGCTGAACGCTGGACGTGTACAGCTGTATCCAAACCAAACCTTAGTCTATAAGGGAAAAAAAATTATTATATACAGAATGGATTTAATTAAACAAAACAACAGAAGTCCAATGTGTCTTTTACTGCCTTTCTCTTCATTTTGAAATCTACATTTATTGTAGGCTCCAGTTAGCTCAACTAATGAAGTTTTTGATAATTGAATAAGATATTTGTGGTTTAAAAATCAATTAATATCTTAGTGAAATAATAAAGAATTATTATCAAGAACCAAAACTATAAATTAAAACTAATTAAAAAAAAATCCACATTTACCTGTTCCACTAGCAGCTGGCTGTTAGTAAATTGGCCATAAGTGGTTTTTATAAAGCATTAATTAATCGTACTACGAAGCAGCACAGATAAATTTGATTGATGAGTACTGAGTACGTCACTCACATACCTAATACACAATCTAACAAATTAATTACAACTATATATATTTGTTTTCGATTCTCAAAAAAAAAAAAAAAATATATATATATATTTGTTTTCAATTGAATACTATATACTATACTTAAAGAGAATATTCTTCTTATAGTAACTGGCAACCAGATGGGTTGAAAATTCAAAACTTGAAACCCCAAAACTTGGTTTTTTTTTTTTTTTTTTTTTCCTGGATGTGAATCTCTCTCTCCACGGAGTTTCTAGTCAATGAACACTGCAAGCTGTATTAGCAATGAATGATATATAAATTTCTAGTCTTTTACTTTATATCAAAGGTCATTATGGTTTATGGTTTCAATTTATGCTTTGACAACGACATGCATGGTGTTACTGAATTATATATTAACAAGCTTGCCACCTACCCCACAAACACAGAGAGGTAGGCATTTGCTAAAGTTACATCTTATCTAATAATTAAACTAGCTAGCTAAGTACACACTGAAAAATAAGAAAAGGAGCTAATAATTAAGCCTAAGTCAATGCATAGCCATGAGACTTAATTAGCCAGCGTATCCTAAATAACAAAAAATTATAAAGTTTTCATGATGGACAAGTAATGTGGTCCATTATTTCAGTAAAAGACTCTCATATATTTAAAATTGTAAAGTTTTAAATAAAAATTGAATACTAACTCAACAATTTTAAATAGATGAGAGTCTTTAACTAAAATAGTAGACCAGTGGACAAGTGACATGATCCACCCATGTATAATTTCTCCTCAATAACATCAGAAAAGGCATTGATATGCCCAAACTAGACCTTATAATGCAACAAGGGACATGTTTGGTATCTTGTGGTCAATATTAGAGGGCACCAGGCCAATTTGACAATTGATGATATGCATTGCCTAATTTTCTAAGGAATCACCTTCTTTGTTTTCAAGTCTTTTGGACGTATATAATGTACGTGAACAAGTCAGATGGTTGTGTAAGTGTAATATCTTGAATCATTCATTTCTTCAAGTCTGTGGGATTCCAAAGCTGGTAGGGTGGTTTCCTACTTTCCTCACAATAACAGCTTTTTATTGATTGCTGGACCTTGCGAGGGCCATTTTAATTCAGATACAGGTCCTATAAAAAAGTAGTTTGGTGTACAATAACGAAGCACTTAATATCGCACAACACAGCATACTTTTAATAACATTATTATTTTGTATAAATATTGATAGTACTCAGTATGTATTTATAATTATGAAAATACAAGAACCATTTCAACATTGATGAATTGTTTTTATGGTTTTATGACACAAGAGACAAAATACGTTTGTTTCAATAAATAGCTTTGAAATCTAACCGAGGTTCTTTGAATTTACAATAAGCAATTTAAAATTCACCTGAAAAAAAAAAATTTCTGCAAAATTTATTAATGAAATTTTGAATTTCTTTTTAGGTTATGATATATATATATATATATAGCCCTAAAGAAGCCTGAGTGCGTCTAGGAGACCCTAAACATACTAATTACTAATTTATGTTAAGCATGATATTAGGTAACGAATAGAGAGGGAAAAAAAAGAAGCTAAAAAAGCAAAAATAGAAAAATTACAAAATCAAATTCTATAGAGTAGGTAGTGTGGGGGGCAAAAAGATCCTGATGGGAACGTGGGCCTTGTGGGCCGTGTTAAGGAAGGCCGACCTGATTCTGGGTTTAGAAATTGTTAGTACTATGGGTCGGCCCATTGCGAGATCAGAGATCCAGCCGAGGGTGACCTTATCCTCGGATAAATGTTGAAGAACTCGGGATTTCATAGTAAATGTTGGGGAATGACACGGTCAAGACCAATGGTTAAAAAGGGGTGAACCCTAGAACGCCCCAGAAGCACCGGTGTTGAAGAAAAGTCAAAGATAAAAGGCTGCTCCACATTAAAGACCACCGCATCTACCACCTTGGCCGCATTTATGGGGAAGTGACACACTGAGCAGTGGAAGAGAAACTTCGGTCACTATTCAAAGGCGCGAGAAAAGAAATATCTAGTTTAAGGGGAGGTGAGGCAACACGTGTACGAGCATTCAAAAGAGTAGTATTTAAAGAGCAATTTAAGACGAGAAAAGAGGACGAACTTTTTGTAACCTAAAAAGAAAAAAGATAAAGAGAGATATAATATAAGAACGGCTCTCGGCTTACGTCGAGGAAGCCTATTTACAATATTCCTTATTGTTTCCAAGTACGTGATCTTTGGTTTGTCATTTAAGTCCCATCCATTTCTAACCTAGGTTTCAAGCCCGCTCTCTACAAATCGTATTGTTTAAAGCTCATTGGGCCGAGCCCATAAGCATTCTTGGGTCCGGGTGCAATTGTGCACTTACAATTGGCGCCGTACGTGGGGATCTAGTCTAGAAGGGGTAGGGATATTATGGCGAGCTTAGGCTCTCACCATGCGGAGTCACAAGGATCACAACCGGAAGATCATTTCGAACGTCTTGAACAACGTAGGGATCGTGAGGAAGCGTCCATACGAGAATACCCGGGGGCTAGCCATACTCGTAGGAGGGGTATACCCACGATGAGGGTTCTAAATCCATGCAGAAGGAAATCAATCGTTTGAAGAGGAAGTTACGCTGTGCTAAACGTAAAGTTTCCCCCTCCTCATCTAGTTCTTCCTCAGAGAAGGATAGGGGAGTTGGGTACAGTTCAAGGTCATGTTCCCCCACTAGCGCAACATCCTCCGGTGAGGAGGACGATCAACCAACCCGTAGACATAAGAAGCTTCGATCTAGGGGCTTAGGCAACGATACCATGAGTAGGGCGTTGCACCAACTCTCTAAATCTCCGTTTTCTCGGAGGATTGAGAGGGGGAGGCTTCCCAGGAGGTTCACCCAGCCCACCTTTACCATCTATAATGGCCGGACTGATCCGGTGGAGCATGTGAGTCACTTCAACCAAAGGATGGCGGTGCGGCTCTCGCAACGAGACTCGATGTGTAAAGTCTTCCCCTCCCGGCTTGGGACTGTGGCTATGAGGTGGTTTAACGGTCTCGAATCGGGGTACGTAGGCTCGTTTGGGGAACTAACTAGGGCATTTGCTTCGCGGTTCATTACGTGTAGCGAGTCCCTCGGCCGTTGGACTCGTTGCTATCCATGGTCATGAAGGAAGGGAGACAACGAAAGCATACTCAGACGAAGTGCGGGAGATGTTTAATGAAATAGACGGCGACTTTGATGAGGTGGCGCTTAATACCTTTAAGGTGGGCCTCCCTACTGATCACGACCTAAGAAAGTCTTTGACGAAAAAGCCCGTCCGCAGCGTACGCCGTCTTATGGATCGTATTGATGAATATAAAAGGGTAGAGGAAGACCAGCAGC
The DNA here is from genome assembly GCF_040712315.1 of Castanea sativa. Lineage (NCBI taxonomy): Eukaryota > Viridiplantae > Streptophyta > Magnoliopsida > Fagales > Fagaceae > Castanea > Castanea sativa. Next base: position 34,779,869 of record NC_134014.1, on the reverse strand, counting down.
AGGGAAAAGGAAAGGAGAAGGTCATCCCGCAGGAGAGAAGGGATTTCAGGTCGGACAGATATCACAACAACAAGCCGAGGAGGGATTACTTCGGACAATCCGGCTCGGCGGCACCTCGAGCGTAAATGCGTGATTCGAGAACCGGTGCATCGGTTGTTAGAAAAAGTTCGTAAAGAGCCCTTCTTCGGATGGCCGGCAAGATGGCGAGGAGACCTGCGAGAAGAAATCAAAACCTTTTGTCGGTACCATCGGGATGTGGGTCACACTGCGAGGCGCTCGGACCTATGGAATCATCTAGAGCGGCTCGTCGGTGAGGGAAAGTTAAAGCGGCACTTGTGTCGGCCCTGCGGGCAAGTCGGTCAAGTTGGTTCAAATAACCGGAGGAACGGTTCATCTCGGCCGGCATTGGGAACAATCAATGTTATCTTCGGCACACGGTAGGACGAGGCTCGGGTCCCACTAGGATTATGGCGGTTTCCCATCCGCGGGCGAGGATGTGGGTAGCGGGCCGAAGAGATTAAAGAGTACTTTACTGTCTTGGGTTTTTCCGAGGAGGATAAAGTAGGGACTATCCAGCCCCGCTGACGATGCTCTTGTGGTTACCCTCGGGGATAGGGAATTATGATGTGAGAAGAGTGATGATAGATCGGGGCGGCGGTGCGGATATCATGTACTACGATCTATTTAAAGGGCGAGGTTGGAGTTGGAAGATTTAACTCCTTACGACTCCCCAGCATAAGCTTCGAAGGAAGGGCCGTTGTGCGAAGGGACAGATCCGTTTACCCGTTCAATCCGGCACAGAAACGGTTGAGGTAGATTTCATCGTGGTTGACGCGTATTCTCCATATACAGCCATCCTCGCCAGGCCATGGTTGCACGCCTTGGGAGTTGTCTCCTCTACTTTACATGTTAAGGTGAAATTCCCCTCGGGGGAGCATGTTGAGGAAATCCTCGGCGGCCGGAGTAGTGGCTAGGCAATGCATATCGGGCTGCGGTGCTTCGTCGGTCGAGAAATTGAGTCATCAACCTTGCCCGTCCGGGAGTCGTAGCAATTAACGGCTCGGAGGCACACGGAGCGATGACGGAAGATGAGGAGTTTGTTTGTGAGGAGTTAGAGAAGTTTGTAATAACGGATGATCCGGAGAGGTTCTTCCAAGTTGGCATACGATTGCCACACCAAGAGAAGATGGAGTTGTTGAAATTTACGAAGGATAATTTAGATGTCTTTGCGTGGGACCCCTATGAGGCTCGGGCGTAGATCCAAACTTTATTTGTCATCATTTAAACGTCGTCCGGCCATTATTCCGAGGAGGCGGCCACCTCGGCGATCTTCCCGAGAGCATTCGAAGAGCGTGAAGAGGAGGTTCTTAAACTCGAAAGAGCGGGGGCTATTAAAGAAGTTTTCTACCGAGTGGTTGGCTCATCGTTGTTGTTAAAAAGAAGAACGGTAGGTGGAGAGTGTGTGTAGATTTTGCTTGATGCGAACAAGGCACATCCTAAAGATTCATTCCCAATGCCACGGATTGATCAAGTTTGGTAGATGCCACTTGTTGGACATCCTCGGATGAGTTTCTTGGACGCCTTCTAGGATTACCACCAAATTCCGCAGCGTATTTGGAGGATCAAGAGAAAGGCGCTTTCATCACTCAATGGGAACTATCATTATAAGGTCATGCCGTTTGGATTAAAAAACGGCGGGGCTACTTATCAAAGAATGATGACCCGAATGTTTGAACGAAGCGGGAAAACCATCGAAGTATACGTGGATGATATGGTGGTAAAGAGTAAGGCAATACCATTGCACATGACGATCGGCCGACACCTTCCAAATGCTAAGGAAGTATAAGTTGCGCCTTAACGCCTCACAAGTGTTCTTTTGGCGTGGGATGCGGAAAGTTCTTGGGATATATGATTACTCGCTAGGGGCATAGAGGTAAACCCGGTGCGGAGTTAAGGCTATTCGGAATTTGCGGCCGCCTATGAACCCAAAAGAGATTCGAAATTGAGTTTGGAATGGTGGCGTTGAATAGATTTATTTCTCGGTCGGTGATCGGTGTCGTCCTTTCTTTCGAGTTGTTGCACAAGTGGAAAGGGTTTCAATGGAGCGGAGGCTGATTTAGCTTTCCAACGGCTTAAGCAATATCTTTCTCGCCCACCTATTTTGTCTCGCCACGAGGTGGACGAGGTTTTATTCGCTTATCGGCCGTGGCTATTCACGCGGTGAGCTTAGTCCTTATAAGGAATGAAAGCGGAGTACGAGAGACCGATCTACTACGTTAGTAAGTCCTTGAATGAGGCCGAGGTGCGCTATACGCCCTTGGAAAAAGCACTTACATGGTAGTCCACGCCACGCGCAAACTTCCTCATTATTTCCAATCTCATCTTGTGTTTGTTTTGACCCGGTTGCCTCTTAAAGGGACGTGTTGCGTAGTGGACTACTCTGGCGGGGGTGGCAAAATGGGGAACCATTTTGGGGAGCCTTTGATGTTAAATACGAGGCCTCGCACATCGGTAAAGGGACGGGTCCTCGCCGGATTTGGTGGCGAGTTTGCGAACCATTGATAGAAGAAACTTCAAAAGAAGCACGCATGGGTGAAAAATCGGTTGGTGTGATCATAGACGTATCGCCCTCGGTTTGGAGAGTTCATGTGGATGGGGTGCTAATCGAAGTTCCTGTTGGACTTGTTCTAATGTCCCACTGAAGGAATTGTCTTCGAAAAATCTTTGAGATTGGCCTTCTCGGCTACTAATAACGAGGCCGAGTATGAAGCAGTCTTGGTAGGCATGCAAATGGTACATAAGATGGGTGGCAAGGAAATCCACGTGTTCTCGGACTCTCAGTTAGTGGTCGGCCAGGTCATGGGAACCATGGAGGCTAGAAACCCCAGAATGCAGTAATATTTGGCCCAGGTCAAACGCCGGCGGGTCGACTCCTTTTCCTTAGCTCACGTTTCTAGGAGTGGAAACACTCGTAAATTCCTTGGCTACTTTGGCAACGTCCTCGGCTCAAGGGTTACCAAGGGTTATCCTCGTTCAAGATTTGGTAGAACCTTCTCTTGTAACTGTTAACGCACCTCGCATCCATCTAATAAGGCCTGGTCCTAGTTGGATGGATTCGATCATATCTTTTCTTAAAAATGACATTCTCCCCGAAGCCAAGGTTGAAGCGGAAAGATACGTCGAAAGGCGCCGCGTTTACGGTTGTCCGAGGACCGAAGGCGTACAAACGATCCTTCTCGGGGACCGTATTTGTTATGTGTGCACCCTGAATCAACGAGACATTCTTGGAGGAATTGCATGAGGGAATTTGTGGGAGCCACACGGGGAAGGTCTTTAGCCCGCTAGAGCCACGACGCGGGGGTTATTGGTGGCCTAATATGCGAGAGGGAAGCTCGGGACTATGCTAGAAAATGCGATCAATGTCGAGAGGTTCGCCCACTAATATCCACCAACCTGGAGGGGTTCTTAACCTCTCTCCGGCCCTTGGCCTTTCGCACGGTGGGGCTTGGACATTGTAGGGCCATTTCAGAACATTGGCAACAAAGATGGGCTGTGGTGGGAACAGACTACTTCACTAAATGGGTTGAAGCTGAGCCCCTAGCCAATATCCGAGATGTCGATTCGAAGAAATTCATATGGAAAAACATCGTTACTAGATTTGGTGTACCACACACACTCGTCTCTGACAATGGTGTCCAGTTCGATAGTAAGGCTTTTAGGAAGTATTGTGGTGACATGGGTATCATAAACATATATTCCACCCCTATTTATCCTTAGGGAAATGGACAAGCCGAGGCCGTTAACAAGGTTATACTTAATGGGCTCAAGAAGAGGTTGGACGATGCGAAAGGTAGATGGGTTGAGGAGCTCCCTCATGTCCTGTGGACGTATCGGACCACACCGCGCAGATCCACTGGAGAAACGCCATTCTCTATGACTTATGGAGCCGAGGCGGTAATACCTTTGGAATCTGGTTTTCCTACTCTAAAGACGAGTTCTTTTAGCCCAGAGAATAACGAGGGACTTCTAGAGAAAGGTCTTGATTTATTTGAGGAACGGCGTGAGGCAGCTATGGTCCAGATGGCCTATTATCAGCAGAAGCTAAAACGAGGATATGATGCCCATGTGAAGCTAAGACCACTTGCACCTGGTGATCTCGTATTAAGTAAAGTTGTAGGCACTTCTAAGAACCCGGCTTGGGGTAAGCTGGGACCTAACTGGGAAGGCCCCTATCGCATTGTTTCAATAGCAGGCATAGGGTCGTATAGGCTAGCTGATCTAGACGAACGAATTGTACCACGTCCATGGAATGTAAATAATCTTAGAAGGTATTATTATTAATCAAATAAGCTTTTGTCAATTAATATTTCAAAGTTATGGCTAGCTCGCATATTTGAAGTGATAATTTCTAAAGAATCAAACAAAAACTTGGTTAAGTGCAGTCCTCAGACCATAAACCTTGTGGAAATTGATGTCTTGTCATTTGTTAAACAGAACCTTAGTTATGCCGGGTCTTCGGACCTCCTACTTTGGGAAAATTAACATTTGAAGTGATAATTTCTAAAGAATCAAACAGAAACTTGGTTAAGTGCAGTCCTCGGATCACAAACCTTGTGGAAATTGATGTCTTGTCATTTGTTAAACAGAACCTTAGTTATGCCGGGTCTTCGGACCTCCTACTTTGGGAAAATTAACATTTGAAGTGATAATTTCTAAAGAATCAAACAGAAACTTGGTTAAGTGCAGTCCTCGGACCATAAACCTTGTGAAAATTGATGTCTTGTCATTTGTTAAACAGAACCTTAGTTATGCCGGGTCTTCGGACCTCCTACTTTGGGAAAATTAACATTTGAGGTGATAATTTCTAAAGAATCAAACAGAAACCTGGTTAAGTGCAGTCCTCGAACCACAAACCTTGTGGAAATTGATGTCTTATCATTTGTTAAACAGAACCTTAGTTATGTCGGGTCCTCGGACCTCCTACTTTGGGAAAATTAACATTTACAGTTACAATCTTTAAGAATTAAACGAAAGATTGCTTAATATTTATCTTCGGACTACAGCTTTGATTAAAGTTAACTTCTGATTGTGTCTGGATGTTAATACGTTACTGTTTATTAACTCAAATCGTAAAGTTAACTTCTGGTTGTGTAAGGAATGGTCCTCGGCTCTTACATCTTACTAGAAACAGAGCTATGCATTACAAGGGTTTAATCGTTATATGAGGCCCTCTCTTCTTCTTATGAGGCCCTCTCATCTTCCTAATCGAGGCATTATTCAAATGAATTAACCATGTCACCTTGTATTAAATCTTTAATAATATACGCGTGATTATGTGGAAGTTATGATTGTGCAATCCTTGGAGTTAGATTTTTATACTCTGAGAAACTTTTGATATGACTTAATGGGAAACTTTTGTAATAAGTACAAAAAGAATAAAGTAAAATCAGACACAATCCAAGTGAAAAGTAAACGAAATCGTTCTTCATTAATTAGTTGAATATGCATTACAATATATAATTCAAAAACAAAAAAAAAAGAGAATGGAAAAAGAGAAGCCCTAAGCTAAATCCTAAGCTGTTGGAGGAGGATCTTGCTGAGAGGTACTAGTGCCCTCGGTCTTTCTCAACTCCAGCTCAAAAGGAGTCATAACCTGCTTTCCTTTATCCGCTGTCTTTGTTGGAAGGACGTTGGGTTCCTTGTGCGGCTTAAATCCTTCTCGGCATCCCTCGCCTTCCTTCTCTTTGTTGGAACCGAAGGTTCGTAGGATCGAGGGAATTTCTTTGTGGGACCACTGGAGGTAGAGCAGGAAGAGTTGTCTCAGGGGTAGGAGCAGCAACATGAGCCTCTTCAATCTCTTGTATTTCTAGGGGAAGCCAAACGTTTTCGGACTTCCTCAAATCCGAAGATTGGGGAACTCCTGCTACGTTTAAAGCTTCCCCCCATACTTTTTGACAGTATTCGCGGCATAAAGCCGTGAACTCCTCTGTCAGTGCTCCTCGGTGGTTGCTACCCCTTCATCGAAACTTGCACCTTGGCGGCTTGAAGAGAGTTGGAAGGAGGCGCTTCTTCCTTCATCGAGCGCCGGTTGCTTCTTCGGAATCCGAGCACTCCCTTTGAGCTTGGGAGAGCTCTTAAATCTCTTTCACGAAGGAGCTTTCGCTGTCCTTCTATACAGGTCTTCATAGTCTTCAAGTTTGACTTGACCCCATTTTCTCTCTCCCCGGATACGCTACCTCCGAGGTCGGCTTCTCGTTCTCGGCAAGGCTGTACCCAAGGACTTCTCAGTCTCCATCCTAATTTCGAGCTCAGTTCTGGCTACTTTCCGAGCGTCTTCAATAAACTTTTCAGCTACAAAGACCTCCTGAATAGCCTGTAACAAAGTATGATGGAGTTAGGAATAATGAAAAATAAACTTATCTATAAATATTATCAAAAGTGGAATCTACCTAAAAAGGAGAAAAACTTACCAGCGCTAAGTCTCTTTTCAGTGAGAGAAATAGTTGTGGCTGGCCCATCTTTTCCAAAGTCTCCATGTCTTTGGGCGGCGAAGAGGGCGTTCCAAGACCTCGGCCGGGTGGTGGGCATGGCCTTGTTGAGCTGCCCTTATGCGGGTGGCGGGAGATGGGAGCGCCGTCCGATCTTAGATCGGGGGACCGGGTGGTCGGTGCTCGGCGCACTACGGCCTCGTCCCCGATTTCCCGGGTTCAGGCGAACGGGCTCTACCCTTGCCCTTGTCCAGCTTCTGCTGCTGGGCCGGTGGGAGTTGTTGGCATGGTTTCTTGGGGTCTTTATTAATTGTCCCCTCATTATCCCCCTTCCTCTTCTTCTTGGGATCCTCGGCTGGCAGTTTTGGCTCAGCTGGAGGAGGAGGAGGAGGTAAAGCTGGGGGAACTTGGGACGTCCCCGTTTTCTTCTTTTCTGCAACCTTAGCAGCCCTATTGGTGAGGAGGCCCTCCATTCTTCCCATGTCTTCTTCAAATTCGTCCTCGGGAAGGGCAACTACAAACCCTGCGATTCCAGAAGCCTCGGTGGCTTCTTCCTCCTCGTCGGAAAGTACCACAAACTGGTTTCCGCGAGGTCTCTCGGTGTCTTCGAGATGGAATTGGTCTATCTCGTCGTCAAGTGTGTGCGAAGAAGACACCTGCTCTTCTGGAACGACAGTTGCTTGTGAGTGCACGGCGAGGGGGACTGCTGCTATCGGCCGATTGTACAAAATGGTGTTAGGAGCGTCTGGGAGGTCACGGTCGTCCAAAAAGTGGGGCCGAGCTACATTTATCCTCTTTCGTCTTCAGTCGCCCACAATTATGGCGTTCTCTATCTCCTGGAAGTCTTTGGAAATGGGGGTGTACCCAAGAATAAGGTGAGCAGCCCAGAGTTGTAGGTCTTCACTAACGAACACCTCGGAGCGAAGTACCCGGTTTAGATCTGCGACGTTACAGTGACTCAGAATAGGACGCACGTGTTGCTTATCTGCAAAAAAGACATCAATACAAACAAACTTGGTCAGATTTACATAGATGTTTAACAAATTTAAGCAAGTATGAATACGCTTTTATGTGCGTGTGAGAAGTTGTGTTGTGGGAAGATTAATCCTACGGCATCGCACCTGGATCTCCCCACTGAACTGGGCAGTGGAGGCCGTTGTGCCAGTTCCCAGACACGATCAAGTAGTCGTCCTTCATGCCTTTGTTTGACTTAGGCAGACAGGAGATTAGTCTAACGGTGCTGGACCGAGATTTAATATAATAACCTACCTTAGAAAGTTTATGGGACTCATATAGAAACACGACATCGTGTCATGTGAGGTTTAAACCCATTTGCTCGTTTAGAGCGTCTACGCTACCTAGAACTCTAAAAACGTTTGGGAGGCATTGATCGGGACACAACCGGTGGTTGCGAAGGTACTCCCTCATTACGGGTTTCATTGGAAGGGTCATCCCACCCTCTATGAAGGCTATCATAGGAATGATAACCTCTCCCTCCTTCTTAGAACCGGCCACAGCTGTTGCCGGGCAATATTCTAATCCTACGTCGCTGGGAATATGGTATTTGGCTCTAAAGCCTTCCATCCCAGCGGCGGAATCAACTAGACACTTAAACTTACCCATTAGAAAAGAACGAAAGGTTAAACTCTAAAGGGGAGTGTGTTTACGAAGACAGCCGAGGACTGTATCCGAGGAGAAAGGGTTAAGAATAGAGAGAGAGCAAGAACTTACAAAGTTGAAGGTACAGGTTTCCACGGTTTTCTGCTGGTAAAGAATAATTGTTGTTGTTTTGATGGGATTGATCCCTGAAGACTTAAATGAAGGCGCAGGTTCCCGAAGCGTCACGACGTGCGAAAAGGCGGCCTTGAAATTATGTTTGTCCCGCCTAAAATTTCGTGGGGTGATGTGGGCCGTTGGATGTCCATCTCACCGTTGAACGTGAGGGACAAAATGTAACTGTCAGTATTGAATATGCGCGTTGTTCAAAATAAAACCGCCAAATGGCATCTTCTGGGACGTGAAACGATTTCCACACGTGCCATTACTCACAAAATGATTGGAGTAGGTTCTCGTCGGATCAAAACCCTATTTTTCTCCTCGGACGTTGAAAATTAGAGTTTTGAGGGGCTATTGTGGGGGGCAAAAAGATCCTGATGGGAACGTGGGCCTTGTGGGCCGTGTTAAGGAAGGCCGACCTGATTCTGGGTTTAGAAATTGTTAGTACTATGGGTCGGCCTATGCGCCGAGGATCCAAAGATCCAGCCGAGGGTGACCTTATCCTCGGATAAATGTTGAAGAACTCGGATTTTATAGTAAATGTTGGGGAATGACACGGTCAAGACCAATGGTTAAAAAGGGGTGAACCCTAGAACGCCCCAGAAGCACCGGTGTTGAAGAAAAGTCAAAGATAAAGGCTGTTACCTCCACATTAAAGACCCTGCATCTACCACCTTGGCCGCATTTATGGGGAAGTGACACCTGAACAGTGGAAGAGAAACTTCTGGTCACTATTCAAAGGCACTGAGAAAAGAAATATCTAGTTTAAGGGGGAGGTGAGGCAACACGTGTACAGAGCATTCAAAAGAGTAGTATTTAAAGAGCAATTTAAGACAGAAAAGAGGACAGAACTTTTTGTAACCTAAAAAGAAAAAAGATAAAGAGAGAGATATAATATAAGAACAGCTCTCGGCTTATGTCCGATGAAGCCTATTTACAATATTCCTTGTTGTTTCCAAGTACTGGCAGTCTTTGGTTTGTCATTTAAGTCCCATCCATTTCTAACCTAGGTTTCAAGCCCACACTCTACAAATCATATTGTTTAAGGCTCATTGGGCCTGAGCCCATAACTGTTCTTGGGTCCAGGTACAATTGTGCACTTACAGGTAGTGTCCCAAAACATATAAGACCTTATTTTAATTTAATTGAAAGCTTCAACAAAATAAAAAAATGATCATAAATAGCAAAATAGACCAAACATGAATCTTTAATAATAATAAAAAATTGCTTGAAAAGCAAAGGTAGGTCATTGTCATAAGGTAATAGACTTTGATCCTTGTTAAAATTTCCTTCCAATCACCAAATCTCACGCAAATTTGTTTTGAATTCTATTGGTACTTTATACTTTTCAAATTTTTACGTATTGTTTTGAAATCTAGTATTTTCAAAAGTAATCCATGTTATCAGGTTGCATCACTTTAACTTTTAGGAAGTGAAAATCTCATATGGGTAAATTTTGAATTGGCTCTGGAGAGGTGCGCAGTAGCAGTAGCAGTAGCAGTACTCCCCGATTATTTGCAGGATTTTTATTTCTGCTCTATTTTATTGATTGATTTATTTATTTTTGTAATTCCTTTTCGAGAAAAGAAATGGGCTAACTGCAAATGGTGTACGGGAACTTAATGACATTTACAGAATGGGCTATTTAGGTGACCCTAGGTCATGTGCCTGAGAAACTTGCTTGTTTGCTTTCACTTTTTTTATAGACCTTTCTATTAATTGATGTCACTTTTGTGGTTCTTCTAAAATTTTACAAAAGACAATTTTTTTCCTTAAAATAGCCAGTGAGATTTTCATTTTTCTTTCCTATATGTTAGGCAACAAAGTTTTTTGCAAACTTCTTCTTCTTTTTTTTCCTATTTTTTGCAAAATTCTTTTTATTTTTCCTCCATATTTCTTAATGTATGTTTGATTTTTATAATATATCAATATTTAGGGTAAGAGAATTTGAATTCTAAATACTTCGAGCTAAAAATATTAAGAAGTAGAACTATAAGAATCTTGATATTAACATTTAAGTTTAACTATACAATAATCAGCAAAGAGCATCATAACTTAATTGGATAGCATTTTTTGGTGTTTTTATGACATCTAAGTTCAATTCCTATCTACACTAAAAATCGATTAATGTCTTGATCTAATAATAAAAAACTATCATAAAAAATATACACCAAGTTAAAACAGTTATTCAAACATCCATCTCTTTTTGCAGTAATAACAATAATAACAATAATATTTTCATTAATGATTATGAAAAAGGAGACAATTTAAAAGCAAGAGAGAGATAGAGACTATTCAAGGAACGGACAGGCTATTCTTCAAAGTTCAAACATAACTGTCCGCAATAAATACTTGGAAAGAAAAAAAATAATGGAAGGAAGAGCAAGCCTGGTCACATTTATGCTGATTCATGCATTTTTAAAATTCAATCTCACCACTGTGTGTAGGTTACTTCACAAGTATATGTGTTTATAGGTATAAAATATAAGAGTAAAAATTTATACACTTAAATTAAATTAGAGTAAAAATTTTATCCTATATAAAAAAATCAAATAGCATAATTATGAGTTGAATTGTCTATTTTGGGTTTTTTTTTAATTTTAAAAAAAATTACAAAAGTTGATTCCAAACATTTCTTTAGGACACATCATGGGTGGTGGGTCCACTATTCAAGGACGAGTGCTAAGCCGTTTCTACTCTCTCACCACATGGGATGTAGGTCACTTTATTCTTCTGGTCAAAGCGGCCCCATGTTCACTACGTTTAGCAGCTTTTTCTTTGCCTCGTAAAATGGAGGGAAAATATTCAAGCCCACATACAGTACAAGTACAATTATACAAGCTACATCCTGCGTGGATATAAAGTTAATTGTGTTTGTATACTCTCTTATGATATTATTAAAACTTATGGCGCCCATATCACCGGTCAATTAATTTTTAATATAAACGATATTTCAATTTTAAAATTTTTATTTAACAAAAAAAAATTTCACTAATTAAACTAACTAAAATTTACGTTTGTATACTAGTCTAAAAAGCTTAAAAGCTCAGTAGTGTGTTACCATTCTATCGATACGTTGCTAAACTACAGGTACAAAATATATATTAAAATATTACAATCTATGGCGTATATGATAAAAGCTTAGCAGAGTGTTACCATTGTTATTTATTTTTTGGTTGATAGATATGATAATATTATAACCTATGACATCTACTTCATAATGATTGCTTGTTATTATCAAGTCAAGACACTCATTGATTTTTGGTATAGGCCATGTTTGATCTCTATAAATCTCTTATTTGAAAATAAGAGATTTTACCAGTTGAATTAAATAAAATTCATATTTGCATACTAGACTAAGAAGCCTAAAAGGTTAGTAGACTATTACCATTCCGTCAATATGTTGCCAAGCTGTGGGTGTAAAATTTATCACTAATTGATGTATGGATAAATTAAAAAAATTACATAAAAGAAAAATAATATTTCTATAAATATTATAGAAACTATTGTAATTGTGGGGTACTAGAATTCCGAGTAAGGCAATTACGCCACGTGTCATAGCATGACCGAGAAGGACAGTTGCTGCACCGAGGAGTCCACGTCCTCGGATTCTATGATTACGTCATCAACATATCATCAGAGGAGGCCTTATTGTACGGAAAGAGTTTTGGGAAAGGGATTAGCCCTGACGTGATTGAAGAGCTGGAGGCTGCTACTACATTCAATGCATCCTACCAAACCTCCTGGCCGCATTTATGTGGAGAAGACTTTTGAACAGTGCTGTCTTAGTTGCCGCATCTCACAGGGGTATAGGGAAGATGGTTGATGGGACTAGCACTTGAATGGTGGCTTGCGTGGTCAATAAATGGAAGGCCAGATCATCCAAAAAGGCCTATATAAAGTAGAAGGTCCCCCGGAGACAGGGGATCGAGAAAACAACAAAGAAAAATACTATAGCACAAATAAAGGAAATTGTAAATAAATCTGATAGTGGTATATTGAAGAACAAAACCTCCTCGGATAAGTCCGAGGAGAATTATCATTTTCAATACGGTGATTGCCTTCTATTTTTCCTTGTCTCTTTGTTATTCTGGGCCCATGGTAAGCACTATCTCATCCATGAAAGCCTAGTTTTTGAGCCCACTCTCTAACAAATTCATTATGTTGGACTATTTGGGCTAAGATCATTTTTTCATTTGGGCTCAAGAGCCAAAGCCAGTCCTTATAGTAATAATTAGCAAATTACTTGAAGCTCAAAAAATATTTATGGTAACACATACATACATACACACACAGACACACAAACATATAGAGCTTTTTTTTTGTTTTTTGAAATAAGACAATATAGAATGTGCAATTTTTATTATATTAAAATAAGTCTTAACTTTTGTTTTAAATTTCTTGAAATTTTTGGTAATAAAATTTTAAATTTCTTAAAATTTAGATAGTAGACTTTTATCTAAATCAAACTATCTTAACAATTAATACGATAAATAAAATTTTAGTTGGGATAGAATTTTTAATTTTTTGAAACTTCTAATAGATTCTAACTAAATTAAACTATTCCAACAATTAATAAGAGAAGTTAAATTAATAATTAATGAGAGTGTAGTCACTTGTTGCAAAGAGGAGACAATAGTCACTTGGTGCAACCATGGATTCTAACACCCAACTTTCACTAACCCAACTTTTTTATTTATGGTTGTATCAAACATTGGACACGTGTTATTGACCTCTGAAAGCTCGACTTACATAAAACATAGTTGTAAATCACAACTTTATAACCTCTCATATGCACTTTTTTACCTTTCTCTCTCAAATTCTAAATAGTTTGTGCATATGAAGAGTGTCATCCATTGTTATTTCCTTAATTAGAGATATTTTTATTACTTTTCAAGATAAGTTAGGATCTTTTAGGGTAGAGTAGAGTATCAATTATAATAATTTTTAGAATATTATTTTTTCTTGAAAATCAAGTTTTATGCAGGTTTTAAATTGGTCTCAATGTATGTAAATGAAATTTGATTCAGACTTTGCTTCATAACATTTTTAGAGAGGTTTTTTCCTTATCTTTTTATTTTATTTTTTATTTTTTTTGTTGTTGTGGATTTCAGAAATACAATTCCCCCTAAGGTTAAATTGTCTTGTTTCTTGTGTTTTTCTTGTTGTGTCAATGGATATCAAAACCTTCTCCTTGTCATGGTTTGATGGGTAATGAACATGACGATAGCAATTTTGTTGACAAAGATGTTGATAGAGAAGTTCTTACAATGAGAGAATTCATTAACTTCAATAGAATACCTAGGGGTGACAATTCGTTTTCGCGTGTCGGGTTCGTGTCGTGTTAATTCATGAGTATTCGACTATATAGGTCAACACTAACCCAACATGTTTATTAAACAGGTCAAGATTCCTTAATCCTAATATTGAGGACAAAATTTTCACGCCACATGGCTTTATTTCATTGGCAACCCGCATCACATCAAAATTATCATGGATTTTGGGTAAATCTATTTGAAAGCCCAAAATAGCTCATATTTACACAAAACAATGCCAAAGCCCATGGTCCAAAACTCATGGTGATATTATCTCATCAAAACCCATGGTTTAAACTCATGGCACATTATCTCATTTTCAACTCATGATCCAAGCTCATGAGTCTCATCGAGAGAACTTTGGGAGTCGTGATTTGGAGGGTCAAGAAGTATGTTCAATAAAGCTCAAGCGGTTCAAAGTTGATAAATGAAACATGTTGCTTGGCATGTCCTCCCCAATTCCATGAACCCTGACGAGTCGGTGTGCAATAAGTAACGTTTGGTAAGCCTCTCATATTACATAACACTTAAAATGATAAAACTCCACGTTGCTCTTTACCAAAAACTTAATGTCATCATATAATCTTGTGGGTGAGTTGGGCCCGAGAAACCAGGTCAGTTCACTTGGACAAAAGCCCAAGGCCCATTAGGTGATGTACTAGGTAATCCTGGGCTCCATCACAATGGGCCGATTGCTAGCTTGGTGCCGAGAATTGGCAAGACCATATTTGAGAGATTCCTTAGAGGTCGGTGGTCAGAACCAATCATAAAGGAAGCTTGTGTACGGTCCCTAAGAGGTCGGTCAACGAGAATCAAAGATTCTGAAAGGAATCCACTCCCGAGCACTGTCTAGCGTTTGGAACAAGTTCCAAGAGAATCCTCTCTGAATTTGTGAGGATCCCTTGTGATTCTAGGGGACATGGGAATGTGTGAGTAAGTGGGGAAAGAAATGATGGCCACCCCACTCACGGAGGGCAATAAAAATAGGTCGAAGCAATAGTAGTAGAGGTTGTTGGTTTTTGGGACATCATAGAGAGTGGGAAAAGAGGGAATTAAGGAAGAAGGTTAGAGTTTAAATCTTGGCAAGGACAGATCGAGCTAAGGTTGGAGCCCTATTGGTAGGATCAAGATAAAACCCACATATAAGTAAATTGAGGGCCCAAGTACAAGTACGTGAGTAGTATTCGGTGCCCCCAAATCTAATTATATTATTTCATATAAATTATATTATTATTTTCATTTAAATCAATACCAAACATATGCCTAAATCTTATTGGCTATCTCTATATAATATCTCATTCAACATTAAATGCCCTTCTTGTACTCCAAGTTTGGTCACAAGACAAAGAGACCAAAATTACATCTCTAAAACTTCATCAAATATCAACTAACTAGTTTATTACATGCTAAAAATGTATTGTATGAAACCATGGACTAAACATATATTTTTTCAAAAGAGGAAACTTAGCCAAAAGTACCAACAGCAGCTCCAGTAGAAGCTGCCTTAACTCCAGCAGCAACTTAGGTAGTTGACACATGTCCCAAAATGATATTACTTGCTTATTAATGATCAATCCCAATAACTATGTCCTATACCAAAAGAAGTAAGGATCCCATAAAAGAAATCATACAATTTTAAGTCAAATTATTAGCCTCAGCCGCAATACCAAAAATAGGAAGATCCAATAAAAGATATCATCCATTTTCAGCCAAACCATGAATTTAATACTGAATATTTTTCTTCAGCAAAAGATATCATTCAGATAACATCATCCAACATTGTCAGCTGTTGCAGCAATTATTGTTGTGCAGCTGACAACCGTGTCAGCTGTTGTACAACTATGACTAACAGCTATAACAGCAACTCAAGCAACATTAAAATCTCAGAATTTCCTCTTTCAAATAAAAAAAAAACTAACTAAGGAAATCATTTACTTTGCCAAACACTTTTCCTTATTTGCTAATTATTCCTTCAATCAAATCTCATTTAGTTACATACTTGGCCCTGTATAAAGAGGACCAAGCCACAACAACACAAGACACCCATGACACTACTACCCACCTCTCCCACATTCTATTATTATAAAATATTATTCATTTTGCTGCCATATACACATTTCCATACTTCTTCATCTCTCTTACAAAATCTCTCTTCTTAGATAAGATCTATTACACACCATTATCCATCTCTCCCACACTCTATTATACTGAAATATCATCATCACTAACACACCACTATTCATCCCTCTCTCACTCTCTTATTTTGAAATCTTATCGTTTTGCTGCCTATAAACACATCTCTATATCTTTCTCCATTTCTCTTACAAAATCTCTTTTCTTATAAAGTAGCATAATTCATGATATAACATGAAAAACCACTCCAGCAGTAATTATAAGCTCATGTATTTACTATATTTAACCTTCATATTATCTATCTCATGCTTCCATATATTTTACAAACACATTCCTCACAAACTATTCATTCATACTTCCCACATATATTTCTAATATATCTTTCAAAACCTTGTCTCACAAAACACATATATTTCTTACCATCTCTATACATTTTAAAAGATACCAAACACTCTTCCAAGAGCATATTACAAAAGCCCTTCTCACGGAAGACATATGAACATCAAATACTAAAAACCCTTTTCCTAAAAGACACAAAAATTTCATATTAAAGTTATTCTCATTGAAGACATACAATTCTAATATTTAAAGCCATCTATATAATAACTAATAGCCGAAACGTTTGACTTTTTGTTGACCGCTCATCATTGCGCCAAGTGACTACATAAATTACAGCCACATTTACATCTTAAAACACCGAATAGTTGTGCATTTTGAATATATATATATATATATATATATATATATATATATATATGTATATATATATATATATATGTATATATATATATATATATATGTATATATATATATATATATTCATAATTACATCTATTCCGAACCGGTGCCAGTGTGCCTATAAATAGGCATCCCTCATTTCATTTTTTAAAAGTTAGTTTTTTCATTTATTCATAAGAGTCTTGAGAGAGAAAGAGACATAGTTCTATTTGTTGTGCATGGAGATTGTAGTGCTTCTTCTACGTATTGTTCATCATTTTATCTTGGTCAGTTTTATATCAACAATTCTGTATTCATTTGGTTTGTAAGTTTTACTTTATTTCTCTTATACATTCACACATAGTTTTGTACATATATTGTTTATTGGCTACATAAATTAATGCTACATATACGCTTTAAAACTCTGAAAATTTGTGATTTTTCCTTTTTTCGTTAAGCTTCAGTATTGTGCCTTTTTATTTTTCCATTAAGTTTCAGTATCTACTCATTGTGTCACATAAGATACATATATTAAAATAAAAAACTGTCATTGAGCAGAAAGATAAAAGAAAAATATGTAAAAATTGTAAAAGAAAACTAAATTAAAAAGAAAGCAGTGAATGATATATCAATATCGCACTTGAATAGGAAATTGCGGTTGTAGTGGCAGGTTCCAAGGGTTAAGTGAATGGTATATGGGCATGTGGCTTGATTTTTTTTTTTTATATAAAAAAATGTTTTTCAGTAGATTATGGAATACAAAGAAGCCATTTCTATAATTCTTTTTCAGTAGGTACTGATTACGTATAATACAATTTAATATCTTTGATGCTATCAGTTGGTCTTTATTCATACTTACAAAATTATTTGTCACTATTTGGGCGGGGTCAGGGGGCAATTGCCCAATGAAGAAGTTAAAAAAGGTGAAAGAGAGAAAGTTGAAAAGAAGTTACCAAATGAAAAAATTGTTTAGTATTATTGTTGCTACTCTTGTCTATTGGTGTGGTTTGATTCCTGAACCTTTCCACTTTTTTTAACCAAAAAAAAAAAAAACCTGACTTACAAATAGCAATTTTGGAGAATACCCACAAGTTTCTTATATTTCTAAGAAAAATGAAAGAGAAGTTGAGAAGAAGTTACTAAATGAATATGAACAACTATTTATACCCAAAGGATTATGACATTTCAACATGCGTCTTTTCGGTTAATAGACACATTTTCATTCAATAGGTATCCTTTCGGTCAATAGACACTTTTTCATTCAATAGGCACAATTTGGTATATCCAATTTGAATGGTTATAACCTTTCAATAGACACCTTTTGGCATATATTTTACAATTTATCTTGTATATATCTATTAGAGTCGTCCAATATTGTTTAGATGAGAGTATTTGGGTCACAATTTATTTATGTGTGGGTTTAGTCTCAATCCTACAGGCTAGATCCCAAACTTCACTTGGTTCCTCTCAATTTCCTTGTATTTACCTATGCTTCTCTCTCTCTCTCTCTTGCACTCCCCAGATTTTTCCAACCCCCGTTAACATCCACCTTCTTCCCATTTTTATAGTCTCTTATTAGTGGGGTCATCATCATTATCTTCCCACTTCACACGTACTCATATGTTCATCAGAATCCCAAGGGATCCTTACGACTTTAGAGGATTCCCGTGAAACTTGTTTCAGATGCCAAATAGTATTCAATGGTGGTTCCCCAATGGCATTCTCAGTCCTCAACTATCGATCCCGCTGGATTCGTGTTTCACCCCGACTTCTTTCGCTGTTGGTCAGAGTTTAGCCGACCACTTAAGATCCCCTCCAACAGTCATCCCCTCGGCCATTATCCCAACCTCAGGGTTGGGACCATTATGATAGGGCCCAAGGCCAACTCTCTCACTGCGTACCAAGCTTAATTCATTTGATGGACCTTGAGCTTTATGTTGCGTTTTGATCAAGTGGACTGACATGGATCGCTTAGGCCCAACTCCCCTATATCTATATATACAACACAAACTAAACTAGAGACGCAACATTTATCTCTTATTCATTCCCACAAAAAACTAATATGCAAAACAACATTGCTATTTTTCATCTAAAATGCATCTCGTAGCTATTCCCGTGCATCACACGAGTTAGTGACTAGTTATTATAAATGACACAAACTTATAATATTAAAAGCCCTTTTTATGAAAGGTAATATCACTCATATTTGACTAAAAACTAAAAGAGCATTACACGAGAAAAATCATTTAAGTGCCTAATAAAGGGGATAAACTTGAGTAATCTATGCACATGGCTGAACATATTCTCTCTCCCTCTAGTTGCATCCATTTTTCCCCTTCAATTATAAAGTCACCATGAAAGGACTTATAATATCATACTATACAACTTGACTCATTTTATTATGCTGCTGAAATGTTACAAATTCACTGATGTTATACAATTGGAGCCATAAACTATGAAGATAAGTCATTATATTTTTATCTCCAAAATTACACTATTGAGTATATTTTAATTCACTATCACTATACGGCTGTACTCATATTATTATACCGCTGGAATGTTATCAGCTCATCAATGCTATACAACTGGAGCCACAATCATATAAAGAATAAAATAATGCTATATGACTGGAGTCAGAAACATACAAGATAAGTCAATGTTTCTCTATCTTCAAGATTACATTATTAAGTATATGTTAACTCATCATTATTACACTACTAGATGCAAACTACTTTAATATTATCTCACTATTTAATAAACATGGATTCATTAATGCATCAATAATAGACATATGTATTAATAAATTAAGTCCATCTCACTATCAAACACATATTATTTGGACATAAACCACAGCTGGATATGTATTATTTGGACATAAACCATCACTGGACATACACTATTTTGATATAGACCATTGTTGGACATACTTTATTATATTGAACATGAACTATACCACATCTGTATATGGACTATTAGACTCATCCTATTATTGGACATATGATAATTAATTAATCATTTTAATGACATCACTTAATATACATAATATGGATCCTCAAGTCATTATTCAATCAAAGCTACTATGCTAAACATATTATTTATTTATTTCAACTATCATCACGATCATTAGACTCTGGGTTTTATCTATTTTGTAGGCTTAAAAATGCATCGAAAGCCATTGGTCTATGTGGCCCAATGTCGAGTTCCAGATTGAACTCCCTAAAACAAATTCGGGTCAAGCAAAGTCACCCCTCTAACCGAAGACATGTGGCTCTGAGCAAAAACGGCCTCTGACGCCTAACATGATCTATTTATTAAACAGGTTAATCGTGTCGACTTGTTTATCAGATTTTATCAAAATGAAAAAAAAAATTATGAAAAAACAAATAAATAAATATTTTTAATATAAAATTCAGAATTAACGAGTAATTGCATTACAAATAATTATTTAAAACTATAGTATATACCAATATCACAAATAATCAATCACAATATGTCAAAGAAAATAAACCACAACAGCTAATAAGTTTGATACCTAGAGTTTGAAGGGTATATTGGTAATATGTTTTTTAATTTAATGAGTAAGACGGGTTAAACGGGTTCTATGTGTTCAACACTATCTCAACCCATTTATTAAACGGGTCAGCCGTGTCAACACGAATATGACACGAACTTGTTAAGCCTTAATCCATAATCTGCTAATTTTGTATCGTGTCAGGTTCACGGGTCGTGTCCAATTTTGCCACCCCTAATAATACCCAACAAGTATTAGGGAAACTACAACAAAATTTCACTACTCCTCTTTCTAGGATGCCCTCTCGCAATAACATTGGTCAACCTATTCGCACATTGAAGTAGGATGCCCTCTCGCAATAACATTGGTCAACCTATTCGCACATTGAAGTCTTACTTTAGATGAATATTTTAAATATTGGGAGACCTATGATGAAATAAAGCATAAGACTTGTACCTTACAATTTAGAGGGTGATGCGGCCAAATGGTGGAATGATGTACAAAACGATAGAGTGCATTGAGATAACATGAAATTTGTTCTTGGCACGGAATGAAAAATATCTTGTTTGATTTCCTCTTTACTCTTGAATCTTGATTAGTATGGTATATTATGTGGTTTCTCAAAAAAAAGAAAAGAAAGATATATTACGATACACAATTGCTAATTATAGAAATGAAAAATAATAAAAAGAAGACTATATTCAAAATATCATCAACCAATCACAAAATTAAAATTATTATCTAAGGAATTATTTTAATCAGTTCAAGTTCAAGCATCAAGAAATGAAATAGATTTGGGGGAATGAATATGAAGCCGAGTTTTAAAAAAACATATTGAAGAAGTTGGAAAACATCGAGTTTTACTATCAGAAGTTGAACAATTTGTGCCCCAAAAAAAACTTGAAAATAATCCTTCAGTCAAAGAGGGAAGGAGGGAAGCCACAGGTGGCGTTAGCTTTGGTCCAAGGAGTTCAAATGAACCCCTGAGCTAGCGAATATATATATAATTTATAATTTATTTTTTGTTTTGACCTCCTAAAATAAAAATTTGAACATCTTGAATTCTTAACTCTAATTTTTTTAAGTCCAAGTCCAATTGAAATAAACTTGAATATGATCCCCTTAACAATCTAGTCTTACAAATAAAGTTACAATTAATTAAAAATTTTGACTGAATCTGCGAGTAGAGTAGTTGAATTTGAATGTATTTTTAATTTGTTATTTGTTAAGTAGGGATTGGGGCATGAGCTAGCTAGTCAATCAATAGTTAGTAAATATTAACACTAAAAGACAATTAAAAAAATTATATAAGGGATAATTCTAATAAATATAAAAAAAAAAATTAAACAAGGGGTGTGAGACAAGAGAGTGATTGAGTGAAGACAAAAACAAATGTTAACATAACAAAAATTTTCTTAATATAATTACTGTAAGTGCACAATTGCACCTGGCCCCAAGAACAGTTACGGGCTCAGGCCCAACGAGCCTTAAACAATGTGATTTGTAGAGTGTGGGCTTGAAACCCAGGTTAGAAGTGTTTGAGGACTAAATAGCAAGCCAAAGATTATAAACCCTTCAAAACAACAAAGAATGCTATAAATCAATCTGCTCGGACGTAAGCCGAGAACTGTTCTTATATAATTTCTCTCTCTTTTTCTCTTTCTTTTAGGTTACAAAGAGGGGGGGGGGGGATCCCCTTTTCTGTCTTAGATTGCCCTTTAAATACTATTCTTTTGAATACTTTTTACACGTATCGCTTTACCTCCCCTTTAGCCTAGATATTTCTTTTCTCAGTGCCTTTGAATAGTAACCAGAAGTTTCTCTTCCACTGTTCAGGTGTCACTTCCCCATAAATGCGGCCAGGGTGGTAGGTGCAGGGTCTTTAATGTGGAGGTGACAGCCTTTATCTTTGACATTTCTTCAACACCAGTGCTTCTGGGGCATTCTAGGGTTTACCCCTTTTAACCATTGGCCTTAACCGTGTCATCCCCTAATCTTTATCACGAAATCCCGAGTTTTTCGGTGTCCATCCGAGGGTATGTTCACCTTCGGCTAGATCCTCGGACCCTCGGCGTATGGGCCGACCCATAGTACCAACAAATTCTAAACCCAGTAGCAGGTCGGCCTTCCTTAACACGGCCCAAAAGGCCCACATTCTCATTAGGATCTTTTTGCCCCCCACAATTACAAAGACCAATAGCTGTCAAAGCTGAGTTGAATTGTTAAATAAAGTTACAATTAATTTATACTTTTGATCGAATCTGTGAGTCGAGTGGCTAAATTTGAATGTGTTTTTAATTTGTTATTTGTTAAGTGGGGATTGGGGCATGAGACAGTCAGTCAATCAGTAGTTAATAAATGTTAACACTAAAAGACAATTGAACAATTAGATAATGGGTGATTCTAAAAAAAAAAAAAATTAGACAAGAAGGAGGGACATGGGAGTGATGGAGTGATTGAGTGAAAACAAAAACAAATGTTAACACAACAAAAAATTTCTTAGTAGAATTACAAAAACCAATAGTTGTCAAAATTGAGTTGAATTGTTAAATAAAAGAACTGTACAAAGTAAAGACATAAACTAATTATTAAAAATATTCTAAGCAATAATAATAAAAGTTCACTTAACAACAATAATTAATATGTTTATTATATTTTTAATTTTTTAAATCTAAGATAGAAGTCTCACTCCAGCCTAATCTAAATGTATGTGCGTGTGAAGCTCTCTCTTGGAGACTTGAACCCCTCTCAACCCATAAGAACTTGTAATTATGAAGCAATTATCATGCTAAGGGTGCATAGCGGTACTGTATTTAGAAACAATAGATTATTTCCAAGATTTAATCTTAATAATCATTATTAGTATGTTCGTTATGTGAAGAAATAATATATCAAATGAACTTATATTTTTTTATTATTATTTAATTTTCTTAGTTCTATGGATAAATTTGTAATAAAACCTTGTAAACCACAAAATTTATCTCTCTACTCAAGATTCATCTTCTTATTGACCACCTAAAAAAAAAAACCTAGAGCCGCGACTAGGATTTTCTTGAAATATGTGATGTCAATTAGGATCTCTTTTAGATTTTTTTTGTCAATCAAGATTTATGGAGCTTTTGATTTTGCTTCTAAGTGTGTAAACGGTGCTTGATTAAGACTTTGATTGATAAAATATTTTTTTTTCTTTTCTTTTTCTAATAGATTCCAGGAATTCTTGTTATGAAGGGTTTTTTTTTGGGCGTAAATATACTTTTAGTCCCTACATTTTTGACGTTTTTCTATTTTAGTCCCTACATTTTAATTTTACCACTTTTAGTCCCTAATTCAATTAACGCGTTCCATTTTGGTCATTTCCGTCAGCCAACCGATGGAAATAGCTGAGGTGGCAGCCGGAGGAATTAAAATATTATAAAAAATGCCACATCACTGTGACACGTCAACAAATAAATTAAAAAAATTAATTTATTAATTTTAACTAAATAATAAAATTAAAAACTAAAATTCAATTAAAACATAATTTAAAAAATTATCTTCAACTCAAACCCCATTCTCTCATCTTAGACTCAAACTCTCTCATCTCAAACTCAAACTCAAATAAGAGTAAAGAAAAAGAAGCTGAAATAGGAGAAAAAGAAGTTGAAAACGGAAGAAATCAAACCCAAAAAATACCCAAACCCAGAAAATCACCGAACACGGCGAGATTCTCTGGCAACGGAGTCGTTTCTCCGGCGTCACCCTCGAGATCCTTCTTCAGATCGACGTTCTCCGACTCCTCTTTCAAACTCCGGTCTCTCTCCTCCTTCAACCTCTTAAGCTTCAACTCCAACGACCTGTAGACATAACAACTACAACAACAAACTCAGATCTTAAACCAACAGATCTCCAATGAAAAATGAACACAGATAACCCAGAAAAAGAAGATGAAAACGGAGAAAAAGAAGCTGAATACGGAAGGCGTTGGGTTGATGTGAGAGAACTGGAGGTGGAGGCGTTTGGAGGTGTGCGTGTGTAGGGACTAAAAGTGCATTTAATCATTTTTTTTTTTGGTGACTTTTTTTTGTATTATAATTTTAAAAATTGAATAAATTATGTAATTTAAATATTTAATACTCTTAAATAATCCAATTAATAACCGGTTGAAAGAGATTTCTCTAATCTAATTTAAAGGAAAACTTTATCCATATAATACAGTGTACCATATAAGCTGTTAGTAGTCCTGCCGCTTTTATTTTCTTGAGAAACAAATTTCCTTATTAATAGCAGAAATTTATTATTTTAATGGTTTTAGTTTATCTATAATAATAATAATAATAGTACTAGTAGACTAGTAGTAGTACTTAGTAGAAAGTTGTGCTGCACCATGTGCTAGTAACAGTATACCCAAAAAAGAATCATTTTAATGTATTGTATTCCGAAATTTTCTTGTTCTTCTTTCATTTCACATCATCATCAGCAATCATTTTATAGCCAAACGTTTCTGTCTGAAAAAAAAGGACAAAATTCAACCTAATTGTTATCATACAGAAACAAATACAATTAAATTAAACTACCTATAGTACAATAATTAAAACCCAACAAACTTTGTACAAAGATATATAAATATATATTATTATTATTTTTTATGTGATAAATATATTATTTAATTTTGTAAAAAATTTCACCAATCTTAGAACTTCTCAACGTGGACTGTGGAAAAGTTTATGGTTTTACTTTTTATGTAAGCCTGGAGTGTGGAAGGCATGATAAAAAAGTGTCACGTGGTCATTCAATGCGTCAGGAACACAGTGTCGTACCTTGCCACGCAAATTAGGTACAATGTCATGGACAGATTAGTCATTTGAACTCTAATGTTATCAACGTCTTACTTAAAAATTAAAATTAAGCGCGGACGAGGTTGTTTCATATCAAAGGAGCAGCGAAGAAAGCAAAGCAAAGCAACTAACAAAATTAAAAAGATGTAGATGCCATAACCACCGCTCCCTCCAATCCAAATCTTTTTTTTTTTTTTTTTTTTTTTTGTAACTACTTAAAAAACCCAACTCACTAAAAAGATTTTCATAGTCCAAAAAGACTTTCATAATCCTAAAATTACAACCAATTTTACACTTATTTTTACACCTATTCGACATAATTCAAAGTGACTAATGGAAAAAAAAAATAACAAGTTCACGTGAAAGCGACAAATCTGTCACAAATCTGCCTTAATGGTAATCCTAAAATCACTCTTATATCCACAATAGATAGATTCTAGGTTGTCAATTCTCAATCTTATTAACATTTAGAAAATTCTAGAATTATAATTTTTTTTTTACAACTAAACTAGTAAAAATTTACCATATAAAAAATTAGTAAAAATATTATAAAACTATTTGTCTATTAAATAGTAAGTTGTAGCCTGCATTTTATTCATTTTACTTATATTTTTTGGGTTAGGAGTAGGACTTAGGAGTATAAAATTTTGTGAGCGCAGTTGCATGAGGTGAGAGAATGTCACAATCCTAGATAACCTTCTTTAAGTGAAAAGAACGTTTTCGCTGTCGATTTGGACAATGAGCCCCAACTCTACGGCTGTGTTTGGTTTAGGTGGAATAAAAATACATTTTCAACTTGTTTTGTCTATTCAGTTTTAAAAATTAGTAGTTTGCTGTATCAAAGCAAGTAAAGCAACCGACGTTTGAGTTTCAGATTGGGGCCTCAACCAGCTCCAAGTCTCCAACATTCATCAACCAAACGCAGCCTAGTTGGTATTTCAGTTGAGTCCCGAAAGTCTTTGTGTTTGGTTACAAAGTTGAAAATATTCTGGAAATTCGATAGAATTCGTCAAATTGTGAACTACTTGTGTAATTCTGGTCAAGTTATAGTGGGATTTTGTTGCACAACGGGGCCAAATTTGGAAAAAAGAAAAAGAAACCGACACAGCCAAAAACAATAAACTATCAAATCCAAGACGAGAGCTTTTTTTCTTCTTCTCCTCTGCACTTTACTGCACTGCACTGCAAACGGAGCTAATGAAGAATCTTCCATAGATCGCAAACATTCCTTGAAAATGACTGTGAAATCTGAACCCCAAGGTGAATATCTCTCTCCTTTTCTCTTTCTCTGTGTCTGTTTGTGTCTTTGTTTGTTTTTATTTTTTTGCAATGGCATTGAATAATCAGAAGAAAAAAAAATGTGGTAACATGAGAGGAAGACTTTTGACAGTCTGTAATTGGGGACCATCTTAGAAAGATACAAACTTTCCATTTAATTAACAGGACCCATTATTTGTTTGTCACAGGGAAAACAATAAAAATAAGGCTTTTTGTTATATTATATGTTGAGTATTGTATATGTATATGTATATGTATATGTATGTTTTGATATGAAGAATACAGGGTTTCATGGTGGAGACAAAACACTGAATAAAATAGGTGGTTGAATTAGCATTGGCCCATGATTAGTTTTGTTGATGCAGAAGCTGATTGTGGATGATAAAAAGTTTGTGTGGCCCTAAATGTTCTGACAAGCCCAACCTTGCTTTTTTATTGTAGTAGGAACCGTCATGCATTGATAGAACAGACTTAGAAAAGTAGTGGGGAGGTGAAGAAAGGAGACAGTGATAGGTGGTGTTTATTGGAATTATTTTAATTTCTTGATATATGGTCTCAATTTTGAAACTTTTTTGGAGGTGAGACATGGGAGCAGCTGGTGGAGAGGAGATAACGCAAGGGCCAAGAGGCCGTGAGGAGAGAATATACGTTTCAGTTCGGCTGAGGCCGTTGAACGAGAAGGAGATTGCGAGGAATGATGTGTCGGAGTGGGAATGCATCAATGACAGCACTATCATATACAGGAGTAACCTTTCAGTTTCTGAGCGGTCCATGTACCCAACTGCATATACATTTGGTAAGGAAGTGCTAAAAGTACATTTTGGTGTAATTTGGTTAATGCATCTTCTGGGTCCTATTCATCAAATTGTGTCCATTTTGACATACAATTGATGCCGCCCTCATACTTTTGCTGTTATTTATACCCAATTTCAGTCAAATCTACTGGATAATGGAAGAAAATCTTGCTTGAATTGATCTCCATTTTAGGAGCTTAAAATATCTGTGTGATTTCCTATTTTGTCTTTGTTTTCTTTGTGAAATTCATTCTATTTAGCTGATTCTGACTTATAAGTTTCGAACTTGGCCACACTGATATGATAAACTCTTTTCAGATGTTAAATTGGGTTCCTGTTTCGATTAGGTTTTATTAGAAAAAGCATTTTGTATGAACGATATGTCTGCAACATCTGACTGACACGGATTTAATTTTTTAATTTTCTACTTATTTGATCTACGTTCTTTTGTTTGGCTACTTTTTGCTTCTAGACAGAGTATTTAGGGGTGACTGCTCTACAAGGCAGGTATATGAAGAAGCAGCCAAGGAAGTTGCACTTGTAGTAGTCAGTGGTATAAATGGTGAGTATGTTCTCCTTCTATTTCTTTCTCACTATTCCTGTTTCATGAACTTTGCTTGAACTCCAACAATATCTGCATTGTTCTTTCTGATAACCTGTCTTTCAGCAAGTATTTTTGCATATGGACAAACAAGCAGTGGAAAGACGTATACCATGAGTGGAATTACTGAGTATGCTGTAGCAGATATATATGACTACATAGAGAAGGTAATTAAAACATTAGGATTGATATCTCTTTTTTTTAGTTATGCATTTCCTTATTTTCCTTGGGTTCCATTAATCTTTTGAAATTATGTGGATTTGTAGCACAAGGAAAGAGAATTTCTTCTGAAGTTTTCTGCTATGGAGATTTACAATGAATCTGTCAGGGACCTCCTAAGTGCAGATAGTACCAATTTGAGGCTTCTTGATGATCCAGAGGTGAATATCATTTTTGATATGCTAAGTACTGTAGAAGTAAGGTTCTTTGCACTAACAATTTGCTAACTTGATAGAGAGGGACTGTTGTTGAGAGACTTGCAGAGGAAACGATCAGGGACTGGAGCCATTTTAAAGAACTTCTATCTGTCTGTGAAGGTGAGCAATGAGGATGCTTCAAACTAGTCCTTCACTGAATGACTGCAGTTATAAACAACATCCTAATTTATCTTTGCAGCTCAAAGACAAATTGGGGAGACATCCCTGAATGAAGCAAGCTCTAGATCTCATCAGATTCTCAGAATGGTATGACCAATTTCATTACAAATTTTGGACTGTTCGCCCTCCTGATAGTTTCTAGTACTTTGTTTCACAAATTATTGTGTTTGTGTCAGACAATTGAAAGTTCAGCACGCGAGTTTCTTGGCAACGACAAGTCAAGCTCCCTTACCGCTACTGTGGTATGAATTGTTAACGTTTTACTTTGTTTCAGAGGAGAGAGAGAGAGAGAGAGAGAGAGAGAGAGAGAGAGAGAGAGAGAGAGAGAGAGAGAGAGAGAGCAACAATGATAATTTTTTTAATTTTTAATTTTGCTACAGAATTTTGTTGACCTTGCGGGAAGTGAGCGTGCATCTCAGTCATTGGCAGCTGGTGCAAGGTTGAAAGAAGGTTGCCACATAAATCGCAGTTTGTTAACTCTGGGAACTGTTATTCGTAAGCTCAGGTGTGCTGGCCTTGCTTTCTCTCAAAATTTTGACCTTTGGCTGAAGTTCATATTTTTTCCCCTGCCTGTGCCTTAAACTTATTTATTTTCATTAATGAATGATTAGCAACGGAGTTCTATTTGTGAGAATTTTCTGGTGATGCTTTAGAATCAAGAGTAATTATGAAAGATAGATGAATTTAATTAGTGTGGTTTGCAGTTTTTTTTATACACCTCAATTTTTAAGTCTGGCTTTATGATCTTTTGACCTTAATTGAATTTGCCAGTGGAGTATTAACAGCAACCACATAACAGAGTTCGTGAACTTTAGGTCAACGTTGTAGACAGTTATCAGGCTTATTACAAACAAATTTAATGCTTAATGAAACTGTGAACCATGTGAAAGGATTGAATGCAATACACTTCCTATCAATTCATTCATAGTTAGCAAATCTATGCATTGTCAGAGTATACAACTTCAACCATAAACTTAAAATAGAAAACATAGTCGCCACTTTAGGAGAAGATGATATTGTTTTGCATTGCTATAATGTGCACAATAGACAACATGATGCCCTCTAATAATATGAGTAAGATGCATTAAATCCTCTTCTCTGATAATTGCTTCTCTCATCCAAATGTTTTTTCCGCTGTCTTTCTTTCATGGTAGCCATTGATTAAATCATTTGAGTAGTTATAATTTTCAGCTTTTGTCATAAAATTTCTTCCCTTAACTTTGATCACAATTTATCAAACATGGATATATAGTGCAATCAAGTAGCTCATTGCTTTGATATGATTTTGAATACTAAGGTACTGATTGTTATGGACTTTCTAGAAACTACTCAAAATTGTTAATGCAATTTTTATAAGGAACCTTGTGCATGTTTAGCCCCTGCGCACCCCCCCCCCCCCCTTTTCTCTTCTCCTTTTTTTCCTTTCTGATATGTTCTTTTAGTGGTTGTGTGATTGTAGCCTAGCTTGGAATGAACAGGTCACTATATATACTAATAGAATTAACTTTGACATTGGGTGCAGCAAGGGAAGAAATGGACATATTCCATTTAGAGATTCGAAGCTAACCCGCATACTGCAGTCCTCTTTAGGAGGCAATGCTAAAACTGCCATCATCTGTACCATGAGCCCTGCACGTAGTCATGTTGAGCAATCAAGAAACACTCTCTTGTTTGCAAGTTGTGCTAAAGAAGTGTCAACTAACGCACAGGTCAATGTAGTCATGTCTGATAAAGCACTGGTAAAGCATTTGCAAAGAGAATTGTCTAGACTGGAAAGTGAATTGAGAAGTTCAGGAACAACTTCTGTCACATCTGATTCTTCTTCATTACTGAGAGAAAAGGATCTTCTGGTTGAAAAGGTAATGAATAGATGCCTTTTGGGTCAAGTGTTGTCTATATGTAATATTAACCACTCACTCTTTCCATTAGTATCCAATGTGGGATTTCACTCACATGTGTATTCCCAACAATATCAAATTTAGCTTTCTTCTAAATCCCAGAGTACCATTGATGTCCTTTTCCTTGAAATAAAGATAAATTCTTACCTTTTAATATTTTATCACACTTGGTGGTATATGTCAAAAACTATATGCACTGATGGAAACCTTATTAGAGCTGGCAACCTATGTAAGCATTATCTGTTCGTTCAACTGTGTTCATCTTGCCATAACTGATTCATATATTTCTATAGGTTGTATGATTTTAAGTGATACCCAGAATTTCTAAGATTTACCCTTGTCCTTTGACCCTTTTTTTTTGGCATTTAGAGCTTTGAAGTCACAAAGATGCATGAAAAAGATCAGATTAGTCCCATAACTCACTGTAACTTTATCTAGTCCTGCTCCTGATTCTTCGGAATTCCAGTTCAGCTATTGTTAGTATGTGATTAAATTATCATGAACAACAATGAAAACATATAAAACAGGGCCAAGAGAGCATAAGAGAGGAGTGGCAAGCATGACTCGGAAAATAAATCTACTGAAGAATCTAAAAGAAAGGAAAACAGTAGAAGACCAAGACAATAATTTAGTTTTCAAGTTGAATTGATTTCTGAAGTTATCTTTTGATTAATAAAATCTATCTATGTATCCCATACTTGTTATTTTATTCTGAAAATATTTCATTAGAGCCTTTGGTCACTCTTTCTTCTTTCCTCCTTTTTTGTCCCCTTATAGTGGTTGTTTCTTTCATCTCCGTAAGAACTGCCTGCTGTCATATTTATGCTGAAAAGTCACTAATTGACCTCTTGACAGAGGCTCAAATATCTAGCCAACATTTGAAGTGATCCTTTTGTGTGTACCCACCACCTTTTTTTGGGGGGACCCAGGGGGCGGAGGTGGGGTGGAGGTGCGAGTATGCTCTGGGATGTATGATCTAACTATGAGTTGATGCATTTCTTTAGAGGCATAGGTACATTTTTGCCATGCATGCAACGGGAAGCATTAATTTTATTGCCTAAAACCTTGAATTGTTGTGCTATTTTTTGTTTTCCCATCATGCAGCTGAAGAAAGAGGTCAAAGAGCTGACTTTGCAACTAGACCTTGCTCAGGCTCAGATTAAGGATCTGCTACAACTGGTTGGTGATGATAGACCTGCATTAGTACCGGTATGTCTAGTAGAACTAAAGCACCCTTTAACCTTGAGGTACTTTCTTAATCCTTAGTTTTTGTCCATCTTTTTCCAGGCAGATCCAAATCATCTTTACCCCAAATTGCGAGTGCGAACTTCATGGGACTTTGAAAATCAAATATCTGAGACGGCCATTTTGGCAGATCCTAATAGCTTAGATGATGGCCATTCAGACGGACACAGTCAGAGTAGTTCTGATGATAACTTGTTTCAAATTCCTCATTTCCAAGAGAAGCTCTTGCAAGCCATTTCCCCCCCACCCCCTTCAGTTAATATTCCTAATTTTGTTGGAACTCATCAGTATCAAGAGGAAACAGAAGAACAGACTGATGAAAAATCAGAGGACCTTTGTAAGGAAGTTCGATGCATTGAGATGGAAGAATCAAGCACAAAACTATATGAAGATTCAATCCCAAATAGATATGTAAAGTCAAATATATTAGTATATTCAAGCCCAAACAGATATGTAAACCCAAATACGTTGTCTCCCACAGAAAACACAGCTACCTCAGGAGTGATGGTGGTCGATAATGGAGGTAGCACAAATCAAGAATTGGGGTCACCCATATTGAAAGAAGATAAAGGGTTGAATAGCTTTCTTCCAGATTTTGCTGTTCAATCCCCTGAAAAGCCATCTCCATGGCTGATGGAAAAAGATGCGCCTAGCTCTAGATGCTTGAGATTAACTCGGAGTAGAAGTTGTAAAGCAAGTCTTATGACTAGTTCTTCACCTTGGTTTGAAGAGGTGGAAAAGCACGAGAACACACCACCAATTTGGTTTGAGAGAGCCTTCACTGGAAGACCTGAGGGTTTTCAGATGAAACTTGCTACCTTGAAGTATGATGCCATCATTGACAAGTTATCCAGAAGTAATTCTCATACTTCAGGGGGGAGAGCTGCTGTTGATGAACCTGAAATGCAGGATGCCAAAAGTTCATCTGATCAGAATAGTCTCAGCAGAAGTACTTCAATTACCGGAATGAGTGGAATGGCCGATTGTCAGTGTGAGACTCAACATTCTGATCATGCGGTGAGTGTTTATTGAACACCAAATATATAACATGATATCCAACAAGAATCTAAAAATCTAATGGACAATTTAGTGACATGGGCCTTATCAATATTTCCTTAACAGGAAATTTCTGAAAGATCAGTTTCTTTTGAAAATATAGCCACCATCATTTGTTTAACATGGATATTCATGCCTGGTAGGTACTGGAGATGGAACCAAAGCCCACAGCTTGCATAAAGAATGTAAAAGATGTTGGCTTGGATCCTATGCAAGATGATACAGGTAGTCCTTCAAGATGGTTTCAAGAATTCAGGAGGCTCCAAAAGGAGATTATCGAACTCTGGAATGCTTGCAACATCTCATTGGTTCACAGGACCTACTTCTTCCTGTTGCTATTTAAAGGTGATCCAGCTGATGCTATTTACATGGAAGTAGAGCTTAGGAGGCTCTCCTTCCTTAAGGACATCTTTTCGAGAGGTTCTCAAACTGTGGAAGATGGTCGGACTCTAACACCCAGATCAAGGTAATATTGATAACATCTTGTCTAAGAGGTTTGTTTGTCAAATTCATTTACTTTTGGTTTTGCCATAGAGAATTTAAACTTGTCATTCATGAACAGCTTGAAGGCTCTACGACGTGAGAGGCAGATGCTGTGCAAGCAAATGAAGAAGAGGCTGTCTAAACAAGATAGACATAACCTCTACCTTAGATGGGGTATTGGGTTGAATACAAAGCATAGGAGGTTGCAGTTGCTACACCGACTGTGGACAGACACAAAAGACATGGACCACGTTGCAGAGAGTGCCTGTGTTGTTGCAAAGCTGGTTGGTTCTGTTGAGCCAGAGACGGCGTTCAAGGAAATGTTTGGGCTCAACTTTACACCCCGACCCTCAAGCTGTCGTAAACATCATCGTTGGAAACCCAATGTGAAGTCTATCCTGTAAGCTTGTTTCTGGATCACCATATGGAAATTCGGGTGGATGTGATTCCTACCGCTCCATTTTATATAGTTGATTATCAGTTTACAGAAAATTTCCACGATGTATAAATCTGACCCTGATTGCAATTGAATGTAAAAAAGCTTGTAAGTTGTTCAGGTTAATAGTATGTGTAACAGTAATCCCATGCTTTCCTCCTTTCCTGTAAATCAGCCTTCTCTGATGACTAATAATCAGGGTGGTAACATGAGGGAGAATATACGGTTTCTTACCAATAATATTGAAGTTTCTTGATGTCAAAATTTTTTCATATACATACATTCTCCTTCTGGACATGCTTTTCCTAAAATACATCAGTGATCAGACGAAAAGTATGGTATTAATTAAATAGGTTCTAGTTAACTCCTAACCTATCTATAAAAATAAGTAAACCCATGGTATTAATGGCTTGGCCTACCAAGAGCTTTAAAATTTAACGGACACATCTTCATGTTACCAACAGAGACGTCGAGAGTTTCTTCCTCATTGCAATTATCAAAATAAAGGTCTGGCCATGCATAGATCCATAGATTTTAGCATGTAGAAGGTAAGTTGGGCTCTGTTATATGAAAGTTAAGATGAGAGACTTCTCATGGACCTACATGATATAAGAGTGGGTAGGTTTCCTCGAGAAAGCGTATAGTTAAATTATTTTTAGCAATGACCCAATTCCTTGCATGGTGTATTTAATTTATCCGTAAGTTTATTCGTATGGTCACTATCCAAATTTGTTATATCCCACCTTAGATTCAAGTATCTTAAAGTCAGATTTGAAATTTGCTTGTTTACTAAGCATAGAGCTCTTTGCTATCTTCCTTACAAATAGTGATCTTTTTCTATACAGGGTGCTTTTGATCTATCTTAAAGATTCCTTCTTTACTGGAATTTCTCACTCCGTTGATCTTTGCTATGACTTTAAATTGTAGTGACTTTTAAAAAATGTATCTCTAATATTGTTGTAAGCTCTAGCTATTTGCAATTATTCATTGCAAACAATTCTCCATTGTTTTCAAGTAATAAGATGGATAAAAAACCCAAATCAAAAGTGAAAATTGTGAACAAGTATTTTTACCTTGGTTAGACAAAGTCTGTTCTTATGCCTATATATATGCCAAATTTCCACTTAAATCTGTTTCCCCTGATCTCTAATGGCCTGTTTGGGAGTTTAGAGAAGGAGGAGAGTAGAGGGGAGTAGAGGGGAGGGGAGTAGTGGAAAGGAGAGTAGAGGAGAATGATTACCCTCCACCTTGTTTGGATGTTTTTATAATTAATAAGGGGGAAGGGAGTAATTAGCCCTTCCCATTGTTTTTAACATTGTAATTTTATAAATATAATAAGGGTAAATTAGGTAATTTACTTTATCAATAATTTTATATGCTCTACTCTCCCTCCAAATCTCTCCAATTTGGGGGAATTAAAAATGAGGGGGTTGGAAGTAGTTGAAACCCCTTCAAACCCCTCCAAACCCCTCCCCCTCCTTCCTTAAAAAACTCCCAAACAAAGTAATTGAATTACTCCCCTTCCCTCTACTCTACTCCCCCTCATTTTTTAAACATCCAAACAGGCCATAAAGAAAATTGAAGTCTCTATTAGAGATGACCAAAGTATTTGCCTTGCGCGCATGGGTGTCAATTAACATTTGATGAGCCTTAACTAATATTTGACCATTCGATTGGATTGATTTTGGTGCTACATTAAAGATCCTAAAATTCCCTTCAGCTTTTATGAGGAAATATCAGGTTTGTATTGAATGAGATATCTCTAAATCAACGAAGTCACCTATTTTACAATTAATTTATGAAAAGTCTACATACTTTGCTCTGGAAAGTATACATGAATTTCATTGAAAAATTTAATATAATTTCCATGGAAAATTAGTCCTTAAACTGCATTTTGGCTCTTTTTTAAGACACGTGTCATGATTCCTTTAAAAATTGAGAGAAATTACATTTTACTACCTTAAATTATACCTCATGTTACACTTTGTACCCTAAACTTTTCGAATGTATGTTTTGCACCCTAAACTATGACCCTTATTACACTTTACACCATAGCGTTAAGTTTGCTATTATCTTAGATGAAAATTCAAAGTTTAAGGTGTAAAGTGTAATAAGAAGTATGGTTTAGGGTGGTAGAGTGTAATTTATCTTTTGTTTTTAAAGTATTGAGAAAATGAGCAATTAGGTCTTTTCACTTTATATCATATTATTCCATCTAAGTTAACAACAAACTTAATATTGGGGTTCAAAGTGTAACAAGGGTCATAATTTAAGATGCAAAAAGTGCATTCGGAAAGTTTATGGTGCAAATTGTAACATGAGGTATAGTTTAAGGTTATAAAATAAAATTTTTCCTAAAAATTGTGTCCTAAATTGATTGATGAATTTATCTTATTTTTCATACATTACGTGCCATCATTTTATTAGGTCCAATTGCTTTTGAAATATTTCTCATGTTTTATCACATTTGTCCCATGGCCTTTATCAAATCATGCATATGATTTTCCGGAAAGACCAATTAATTGCTAATTAAGTCCATGTTTTAATCCTTGCATATATATGTTATATTTTGGGATTCCATTGAAGTCATGTGACAATCTCAATTGCTTCACATGACATTCTCATATTGTGCCACATGCCCCTTCTTCTAGTATATTCCCATAAGCTGGCACAAGCTTGTGACTAGGGGTGTTCACCAAAATGCATAAACCGCAAAAATCGCAAAAATCGCACCAAAACTGCTTGCAAAATGGCATAACCGCACCACACCGCAAGTAACAGTGCACCGCAC
Source organism: Castanea sativa (assembly GCF_040712315.1). Taxonomy (NCBI): domain Eukaryota; kingdom Viridiplantae; phylum Streptophyta; class Magnoliopsida; order Fagales; family Fagaceae; genus Castanea; species Castanea sativa. Next base: position 34,743,937 of record NC_134014.1, on the reverse strand, counting down.
CGCACCACATCGCATGGTGCAGTGCGGTTTACGGTTTTACAATAAAAAAACCGCACCGCACTGCATCCTCTTTATATATTAATATATTTAATTATTTTTAATATTAAATATAATATTAATAGTTTAATAACCCTAGTTTTCAAAAAAAAAAAAATTGATAACCCTAGCAAGTGTTGATTAGGAAAGCCAGCCCAAAATAAAGAAAAACTAGCTCCATAGTTTAAAACTTGAACCAAAACAAAGGGAAAAATTAGTTTTGGACTGGGTAGAAAAAGCCCAAAATTTGAAAAATATACCAACTTCAAATAATTCAAATCGCATTTTATACATCGCACCTCATATGTGACTGCAAAAATGAGGTGTGCAGTTATGGTTTTGACTAAACTTTAAACACCACACTGCACCGTACACGTGACCGCAAAAATAAAGTGCGGTGCAGTTATGGTTTTAGCTAAACCGCACCACAATGTGCGATGCTAAAAATGGCCCAAAACCGCACCGCATCATACCGCGAACACCCCTACTTGTGACATCATTTTTGTCATCTTCTCCAAATGGGGCAAGGTGGCAACCCATTGTTGCCCTAGCCTCCACTACAAATTCTCCCACTTTCCATTCTCAGCATTATTAATCCTCAAACTCAAAACCCTAGGCGGAAAACCCTACACAATCACATGGTCTGCAGAGGATTTTCTCTCTGGCATCCCCATTCCCATCTCACCAACATTTCCATCTACGTACCTTCATTTTGAACCAGAAAAAAAAAAAAAAACCCTTTTAACCTCACAAAGAACCCTACTATCACCTTGACCAAAACCTAACACAAACCAACTCCCCCCCTAGTTTCCTCACATACCTGACAATCTCAACACACAACCCCTTCATCAACCATCATTGCAATACCCTCAAACCCCAAAACAGAACCCAAAAAGCCCCATAGAAAACTCACAAAATCTCTCTTTACCTAAGCCAAAAACACAATAGAAATCTCCCTTTTTTCCACTTACAACTAGGCAAGACTTCAAACGCTTAATAGAATCTTCTGGGAAATACTTCACAAGGAACGCACACTCATCAACAAATTTCAATAGATTTTCCTAAAGGAAAATAAACTAACTTTCAAGTGTCATTTTGAAGGAGTGTTGCCATCTCTTCTACCATAATTGACTTCCAACCTATAATAGACATTACATCCTAGACAAACTTATGGTCCATAAAAAAAAAGAAAGAAATATATATATATATATATATATATATATATATATATATATATATATATATATATGTGTGTGTGTGTGTGTGTGTGTGTGTGTGTGTGTGGGCCATAAAAAAAAAGAAACATATATATATATATGTGTGTGTGTGTGTGTGTGCACGCGCGAATTTGGAATTGTTTACATTTTGACCTTTTATATTTTAAAATTTTCATTTTAATTTACGAAGGGCCAAATAGAATACTTAATCAAACATGAATGACTAAAATGAAAATAACTTGGCTAAAATGTATTTTAGCCTTTTGGATTCAAAAATTTATATATGGCCCCCATAGAAATGAAAACTAGACATTTCAAATTGAAAGTTCGCCTAAATAATTTAAAAAATAAAATGGTCACTTGACTCATATGTGTTTAACATTATAGTTTGATATTGAGATCCAAAGTTTTTTTTTAGAGAGTTTCAACCTATTGCGTCTGCTCCTGATAATAGCTCTTTATTATCAGACCAAGACATCAATCAGTTTTTGGTGTAGGCGGGGATTGAGCTCCAGATCTTTTATACAACTATCAGAGACTTTACCAACTGAGCTAATTGGAACCCACGAGATCCAAAGTTAAATGTTTGAGATTTGGGGTTTTGAGTGATGCCACTGTTTAGCTCTACCAAAAGGATTATTTGGATTTTTATTTATTTATTTATTTGTCTATATATGTTTTTTTATTAAACTTTTTTTTATGATTTTATTTCTTTTTTACTTCATAACTCTAACTGACTTTTTAGTAAAAAGAATATTGGACATATAATTAATTATGATACATATGACATTCAACTTTTACTTACTCCTTTAGTTTATTCTAAAAAGTTATGAATATTTTTAAAACTTGGTATTGCAACAAAATTAAAGATAACTTTTTTTAACAGATTTTTTAATTTAGTACATTGAAAGAAACGTTATGCATTATTTACTAGAGAATCAATCATAATTGACTTTCGTAATTTAAAATAATGTTGAGTTTCATTTATTAGATGACAAAATGATTGAGTAGAAATGTATTAATAAATGGTCATTTTAGATATATTCTTTATTTTTATATTGAATAGTTGTTAGTTTTTATTTTTTATATATTAATTTCAAATTTCAAATATCAAATTTTAGTAAATTTTTTTATTTTTGAATGGTCAATTTTTTTTTCATGCTTTGTCCCCCTAAAGAAAAATCATGATTCCATCTCTGGCTTGTTTAGTCTATATTTTGACCCTTTCTTTAAAAAAATTAAAATTAAAATTAAATTTAGACTCAAACTTTGCTCATTTGCAAAATAAAAGAAAAATAACTAAGCCTTTTGCCAATCATTTATGATAAGTCAAAAATATATTGACCCATTGTGAAATATTAATTGATTAATTAGTAAAGTTTATTAATTAATCAAATTAACATGCAATGTACGTGGCAGCACAAAAAAATCACCAAATAACTAAATATGCAGCGGAAATTAAATAACACGGTGATTTATTTACGAATGGGGAAAACCTACACGGCAATAACCCCACCGGTTGATTTTAAGGTTACCACTCCTGAGAATTCACTATTATCACAACAAATGGTTACAAGTAAAGGAATCCCGGTACCTTATACCAACCTACAGTTGAACTCTTACTCAATACCCAATTGGACTTGTTCTGTAGTGACAATCTCTCTTTGTATTGCACGGCTCCCAGTACGTGACCAACCAATAGATGCGCGGATCCCAGTACGTGACTTGATCACCAACTTGAGAAGGATGTTGGCTGCAAAGTTCTTATGTTTATCACACGATGAAGATCACGAAGTTGTTTGGTCACAAAACCCTATAGTGTACAAACACAGCAGCTTCTTCAACAGAAAGAAGAACTAGGGCGAACCAGGTTTCCGATCACACTTTTCTTCACACTTGTGGAATTGTGCTTTTGTGCAACTGTGCAACTTGTGACGACCCTTAAAATAATTCTTATATATGTTTAGGGTTGTGAGAAAAGAAAGCTCAAACATACATTCACGGATTGGATGAAAAACAGCTCTGAAAAGCTGAGTTTCATAAACCTCGATAGATAGTCATCTATTGAGATAGCTGTTAAGCTGCGGGTTTCAGCAGCTTTTAAATCTCGATAGATACTAGCTGTCGAGATTTAAAATCCAGCACTTTCTTATTTGATTCTTGGACAGATTTGCATAGCTTTAACACTTAAATTTGAAACCTCGTTTCTTGAAATATTAAACACGTCCTAGATCTACCAAAATACAAGTAAAATGCATTTTGCCAAAGGATTAGCTAATAAATAAAATGTTGACATATGTTCCTAACATGAATCACATATGTTCTAACAATTTACAATCTTATGCAGGGCAGTGAGCTATTTGCTACTCCTTACAAAAGTTGAGTTTTTCTTGATTTGCAATGATCCTACTTAATTTACCGGGTGCTTAATTTGCACTCTGCTGATGAGCCGGATATCAGTAGAGTGCAAATTTGTATTCGTTCTAATTGTTTCGCTTCCTTGCTGTTGCAGCCAGAATTCTTCTCTATTCCCTTCCTATTGTTTGCATTGGAGTACGCTTTTCCAAAACTCAAAAGTGTTGTACCTCAACTGTCTCCTTCTAATGTTATCAGTGGAGACGGGAATCAAATCCCCCTAGCTCCCCTCCTGTAATTATTAAACTGAAAAAAGAAGAAGTAAGATTTGCGTTTGTTTCACTTGTGTAATGATCATTGTTTTAGGGCTTGTTTATTTGTTTTTTTCTTCCCTTTTCTTTTTCGAATGGATGTCAGGAATAGCTAGCACATTACAAGGCCTAGCAAAATATCGATGGCATATTGACTCAAATTTTTTACATATTGACACTTTTCAAATTTTTTGTTTTATTTTGAATTTTTGTATTTTTAAAGGATAAATTCATGATTTTTTTTTATTATAAGAATTGACATTTCTTTAGATGAAGACGATTACAACTAGGATTGGGTCTTCCAAAATTATCGATCTGTAATTATTTATTTTGAAAAAAAAATTATTTTTTAATGACTATAATTTTCACGATTTTCTCTTATAGGATCTCTTAATGTATATATGTATGACCATAATGATATTTCAATTGAACAAAAATAAATGAGAAGTAAGATTTCAATTGACTCCTATTACTCTTCTCAAGGACCAATCTAAATAAATAAATTTTAATTCCATGCATTTATAACTACTTTGAAATCTTTTTTTTAACAAATAAAAATAAATTTTTATTATGACTAGATCAAAAACTCAAAATTTCACCTAGAAAGTGACCACTTTGCCATTGAATTCTATAATGACCCATGATGATGTTGTCTGTTTGTTTAGACCCCTTAAAGCAGATTGTTTAACCTAATATATTAGTCAAGTGATTACTTAGGTTAATTATTTAGATCTAAGTTAAACAATAATAAATCGTATCATACAAAGCAGCGAAAAGTAAATAACACTATGATATGATGATTCAGGAAAACCAATGAAATCAACAGTTTCAAGGTAAAAACTTAGGGAGGATTTGACTTATTTATCCTCAAGGTAAAACAAATCTACTATAAGATAATAGAAGTTTTTACAATCAGATTTAACTTTAAATCTATTGCTACCTCAAGTAGTAACTTACTAATATGACCACATGCAAGCTCCGAATCCACAGACTCCTTGTCTTTTTGGACTTACTACAACACAAGCACTCACGCTTGTGGCTTTGAGATCTCACTTAAAGATTTAGCAACACAAATTCTTCAGTTTGTGACTACAAGATCACCCTTGAAGGTTTAGATCATCAACAGTTGTTGATCTTGTTACAGCAACTTCAGATCTACCAGATTTGATGATATAAGAATGATTTCTGGTAGTAACTTTGAAAGAGGAAGGCACAATACCTTTTAGATTTCACAAGAGCACTTTCAAAGTCTCTACAAAACGTGCCTTAGGGTTTCCTTAAATACTATGTGAAAAAGATTTGAAACCCTAATCACTTAATGGGCCAATGGGCTATTGGGCTTAATTAAAATTTTGCAAAATCTAATTTTCTGCGATTTTCGATCGGTTGGATCTAATTTTCGATCGGTCAGGCTTCATAGAATTTGAACTCTCCTTTCTGCAACTCGAATGTTCTTATATTTTGACTTGTAGTACATTGAACATTGTCTAATAAACTCTATAGACTCTAAGATCTATATCTAGACAAGTTTGTGATCATAGTTTGCCAATAGTTCTAAACGTTTAGAACCTAAAAGATGTGAATTTTATCCTAGGTCAAATTTGGACTTTTCTTTAAAAGAAATTCCTCTTTTCAAATATCCTGCACTCTAATAATGTGTTTTTAGGCTGTCAAAATCGAGATCCTATATAGGATCGTGGGAGGTAAGTGGGATCGTAGATCGTAGAATTGGATCGTGAATCGTAAGATCCTACATTATTTGAGAAAAAAACAAGAAATACAGATTGACATGTTAAATAATCACATAAATTATACATTAATTTATTTATAAAAAACCAAAAATTTGCATCCATTTGATGTAATTACCATACAACACTACATCCATTTGTAAATATCATTTAAAGAGACCAAAAACTTTAAACAGACCAAAAACTTTAAACATGACACTCTATTGGAATGTTATTTTTAATTGGATCCAACTGACACTCTATCTCTCTACATTTATCAGAATAGCAAAACTTAGTCTATTAGGATGCTATTTTTCATTTGGGTCCAATTGAGCCTTTTGTCAAGTTAAAGAAAATTGCAAGAAACCAGAATCATTTGATATCGTCAAAATCGTAAGATCCTACCAATTCTGAATGATTGCAAAGATCCTTGAAAGATTCGAATCATTTTTGGGCAGGTGGGATCATAAAATTGTAGGGTTGTAGGATCCAGATCGGGATTTTGACAACTATAATTTTACTATATTTGCATCATTTTAAGACTAAAACATTTCAATCTCCCAAATATATGAAAGGTGAATAGACTCTTCATTTATCTCTTTATTAAAATTAAAATCTTAGGCTTAAAAATACATTGATCTGCCCTGCATGTCACTGGCCCAATATAAATATATATATATATATATATATATATATATATATATATATATATATATATATACACATTAAATTTAAGTCTTTTTTTATATATAATTTGCAATTTATTGAAATACTAAGAAAAAGAACCAGTGGGATAATCAACCTTACAAATAGCTGAAATGGCCTGCGGAAGATTATCCTAATTAAAAAAACGCAAGAAACATTAGAAATTAAAGTAAACTTGGCGGCGGCGTGGGAAGCAGAATTACAAGTTCTCTGGACTCAAATGGCATGGGCAGCAGAATTACAAGTTCTCTTGACTCAAATGATATATAATAAAGTATTTTTAGGGAAGATGATGAATTCGTCTCTCTTCTACAATAATTATATTATTTCTTGTTTATTTCAAAGATGAAGACTCTAAAAATAGGTGAACTCTCTTCTAGTAAAGTTTGTAGCTGCTCAAGTTAGGGTCGGCTTAGTCACAGTACTCCCAACCTCACTTTCTTGATTTTTTTTTTCCTTTAGGGTTATTGTAAAATTGATTGATTGATTTATAATGTAAAATTTTGCTGGATGATTAAATTTTGCTCTTAACTTCTTATGTCTAGCTAGCAACCTAATAATGGTCTTTCGCTGGCAAAAGAAGTAAGAAACTTTTGGCAATAGTTTTGAGAAAAATTTGAATCCCTCTCTAGTCTCTGTACATGTCTACCTTTGAGAAAATCTTATATTTACTTTGGGTTATATAAGATTTTTACCTTGTTTAGACAAAATCTGCTCAATTTTCTTGGTTTGTATTTTCTTATGGCTATATAGATGTCAAATATCCACAATTTTTTTCCCTCTCTAGATAAAACTGAAGGCTTAATCCGAGATAATGAAAGTTTAAGTCTTGAATCTTTTTACAAAGTGATCAACTAATTAATGACGGTGAAACATAGGTAATGGCCGGTCAATGAGACAAGTATTTTGTCTTCGGCGTCGATGTTAATGATAGTCTCAAAATCTCAACCCTTCTTCCTTGATATAATTTCTCAAATGTTATCAGAAATAGCTAGGAGTAGTAGAAAGTAGAAGCTATTGTATTAGGGTAGCTGAGCTAATTCTCAAACTTTACACTTTCTTTTAAAGGAAAATCCATTTCCACACTACATGCAATTTAGCAATCATGCATGAATCTATTATAGATATGTTTCTCACGGGAATAACTATTATACTAGTTATTATAGCCTCGACCATAATTGAGTTAGTGCTCTACGGTAGTCGTTTAATAATCTGGCTAGCTGTGTTGGAGACAGTACATCCTGAGCCAGATAGCAGCAAAGTGCAATTTTGTATTTGTTTTTTGTTTCGCTTCCTTGCTGCTGCTGACAGAATTCTTCTCTATTCTCTTCCTATTGTTTGCATTGGAGTATTCCTGAATTGTGTTTACTGTTGCTTCCATAATCGCTGCAATCACCAGCGTTGTTTGACAAAAACGATATTACAGTTCATCAGCTGATGGTGGATCATTTGTTCATTTATATTGTAACTATAGCCTGCAAATATTGTTGTCCATTATTTTGAAATAAATCTATGTGACATTTTCAGTTTCTATGCTGTTTTAGAAGTGAGGTACGTATATTTGCTTTCCCAAAGTGCATGTGTTGTTCTTCAACTGTCTCCTCCTATGTTCTCAATGGAGATAGGAATCAAATTGATCCCCCGCCTTTGCTATAACTAGTTGAAAACATGTGTGATATATGAGAAAACTTTGCCTAAAAGTAAGTTGGTCTCAAAATGAAACAATAAACTTGAATTCTATAAGATTTCAATCTTTACTATTTACATTTATAAGAATTGAGTAAGCGGGAATAGATTGAAAAAGATTCCTAGAAATGAATATCTAAATAAACATAAATTTCCTTTAGTAAGTAAAGTAAGTACATATGGTTAGCCCAAAAAAAATTATATATATATAAAGCAATATAAATCAGCAACTAAAAATTAAAAAGTAGAGTAGTACATATATAATTAAATAACTGAATGGAGTAACATTATTTACAGTAAAAAGATCACATATGGCATACCATTGCTTATGGATTTGATTGAATGAACATATTATTGACTTTGCCAATAAAATTCTGCTTTAAGCCGGACTATGTAAATACAACATGAAGCCTTTTAAAAAATTGGTGTGCATCTAACTAAAAATTTATGTAATCCTATCATATGGGATACCAAAATTATTTTACCGTCATAGATTATATGCCAAATATATGTGCCTAGAATACTATAAATTTATTAGATTTCAGAAGGGATAAATGCTATCAAAATCTATGAGTGCAGTATCTCAATTGTTTGTCAATATATGAACTTATGATTATCTTTATACTTATGATGGGCATACCACTTTCATGCAATTCGAAGCCATCACAAACAATTTGGTCTAACTTGCTATGAATTTCTTAATCGGTTGTAGGAGCATATCAAGAGTCATATAAACAAATTGGTCTTTATAGCTAGTACCATAGCATCACAAATAACTCAAAATTTAATATGAATATAGTTGAATGCAATATGACTATTGTTGGCTATGCTATACAGCATATCATTTGACATTTTCTGTAACACAGCAAGAGAAACACTTGTTATCTTAGAAGACAATTGTGGGGGGCAAAAAGATCCTGATGGGAACGTGGGTCTTTTGGGCCGTGTTAAGGAAGGCCGACCTGATCCTGGGTTTAGAATTTGTTAGTACTATGGGTCGGCCCATACGCCGAGGATCCGAGGATCCAGCCGAGGGTGACCTTACCCTCGGATGAACACCGAAGAACTCGGGATTTCATAGTAAAGATTAGGGGATGACACGGTTAAGGCCAATGGTTAAAAGGGGGGAACCCTAGAACGCCCCAGAAGCACTGGTGTTGAAGAAATGTCAAAGATAAAGGCTGCTACCTCCACATTAAAGACCCTGCACCTACCACCCTGGCCGTATTTATGGGGAAGTGACACCTGAACAGTAGAAGAGAAACTTCTGGTTACTATTCAAAGGCACTGAAAAGGGAAATATCTAGGCTAAGGGGGAGGTGGGGCAACACGTGTACAAAGTGTTCAAAAGAGGAGTATTTAAGGAGGAACCTGGAATAGAAACAAGGACGGAATTTTTGTAATCTAAAAAAGAAAAAAGACAAGGAGAAAGATATAATATAAGAACAGCTCTCGGCTTACGTCCGAGGAGGCCGATTTACAATATCCCTTGTTGTTTCCAAGTATTTGCAATCTTTAATTTGTCATTTAATCCCCACATACTTCTAACCTGGGTTTCAAGCCCACACTCTACAAATTCATATTGTTTAAGGCTCATTGGGCCTGGGCCCATAACTGTTCTTGGGGCCAGGTGCACTTGTGCACTTACAATTGGCGCCGTCTGTGGGAATCTAGTCTAGAAGAGGTAGGGATAATATGGCAGGCTTAGGCTCTCACCATGCAGAGTCACAAGGATCACAACCGGAAGATCATTTCGAACGTCTTGAACATCGTAGGGATCGTGAGGGAAGCGTCCATACAGAATACCCAGGGGCTAGCCATACTCATGGAGGGGGTAGCACTACCCATGATGAGGGTTCTAAATCCATGCAGAAGGAAATCAATCGTTTGAAGAGGAAGTTACGCCGCGCTAAACGTAAGGTTTCCCCGTCCTCGTCTAGTTCTTCCTCAGAGAAGGATAGAGGACTTGGCTACAGTTCAAGGTCATGTTCCCCCACCAGAGCAACATCCTCCGGTGAGGAGGGCGACCAGCCAACCCGCAGACGTAAGAAGCTTCGTTCTAGGGGCTTAGGCAACGATACCACAAGTAGGGCGTTGCACCAGCTCTCTAAATCTCCGTTTTCACGGAGGATTGAGAGGGGGAGGCTTCCCAGGAGGTTCACCCAGCCCACCTTTACCATATATAATGGCCGGACTGATCCGGTGGAGCACGTGAGTCACTTCAACCAAAGGATGGCAGTGCACTCTCATAACGAGACTTTGATGTGTAAAGTCTTCCCCTCTAGCTTGGGACCTGTGGCTATGAGATGGTTTAACGGTCTCAAATCGGGATTTGTAGGCTCATTTGGGGAGCTAACTAGGGCATTTGCTTCGCGGTTCATTACGTGTAGCGAGTCCTCCGGCCATTGGACTCGTTGCTATCCATGGCCATGAAGGAAGGGGAGACACTGAAAGCATACTCCGACCGATACTGGGAGATGTTTAATGAAATAGACGGCGACTTTGATGAGGTGGCGCTTAATACCTTTAAGGTGGGTCTCCCTACTGATCACGACCTAAGAAAGTCTTTGACGAAAAAGCCCGTCCGCAGCGTACGCCGTCTTATGGATCGTATTGATGAATACAAAAGGGTAGAGGAAGACCAGCAGCAGGGAAAAGGAAAGGAGAAGGTTATCCCACGGGAGAGAAGGGATTTCGGTCGGACGGATATCACAACAACAAGCCGAGGAGGGATTACTTCGGACAATCCGGCTCGGCGGCACCTCAGCGTAAATGCGTGGGTTCCGAGAACCGGTGCATCGGTTATTAGAAAAAGTTCGTAAAGAGCCCTTCTTCGGATGGCCGGCAAGATGGCGGGGACCTGCGAGAAGAAATCAAAACCTTTTCTGTCAGTATCATCAGGATGTGGGTCACACTACTAAAAACTGTCGGACACTGTGGAACCATATATAGTAGCTCGTCGGTGAGGGAAAGTTAATGCAGCACTTGTGTCAGCCTGGGCGGTAGTCCAAGTTGGTTCAAACAACCGAGGAACGGTTCATCTCGGCCGACGTGGGAACAATTAATGTTATCTTCGCCTGCACACAGTAGGACCGGCTCGGGTCCCACTAGGGTGATGGCGGTTTCCCATCCGCAGGCCGAGGATGTGGGTAGCAGGCCGAAGAGATTAAAGGGCACTTTACCTGTCTTGGGTTTCTCCGAGGAGGATAAAGTAGGGACTATCCAACCCCATGACGATGCTCTTGTGGTTACCCTCAGGATAGGGAATTATGATGTGAGAAGGGTGATGATAGATCAGGGCAGCGGTGCAGATATCATGTACCCTGATCTATTTAAAGGGCTAAGATTGGGGTTGGAAGATCTAACCCCTTACGACTCCCCACTTATAAGCTTCAAAGGAAGGGCCGTTGTGCCGAAGGGACAGATCCGTTTACCCGTTCAATCCGGCACAGAAACGGTTGAGGTAGATTTCATTGTGGTTGACGCGTACTCTCCATATACAGCCATCCTCGCCAGGCCATGGCTACACGCTTTGGGAGCTGTCTCCTCTATCTTACATGTTAAGGTGAAATTCCCCTCGGGGGAGCATGTTGAGGAAATCCTCGGCAGCCAGGTAGTGGCTAGGCAATGCATATTGGCTGCGGTGCTTCGTCAGTCGGAAATTGAGTCATCAACCTTGCCCATCCAGGAGTCATAGCAATTAACAGCTCCGGAGGCATCTGGAGCAATGACAGGAGATGAGGCTGTTTGTGAGGAGTTAGAGAAGTTTGTAATAACAGATGATCCAGAGAGGTTCTTCCAAGTTGGCATACTTTTGCCACACCAAGAGAAGATGGAGTTGTTGAAGTTTCTGAAGGATAATTTAGACGTCTTTGCGTGGGACCCCTATGAGTCTCCAGGAGTAGATCCGAACTTTATTTGTCATCGTTTAAACGTCAATCCTGCCATTGTTTCGAGGAGGCAGCCACCTCGGCGATCTTCCCGAGAACATTCTGAGGCTGTGAAGGAAGAGGTTCTTAAACTCAAAAGGGCGGGAGCTATCAAAGAAGTTTTCTACCCTGAATGGTTGGCTCATACTGTTGTTGTTAAGAAGAAGAACGGCAAGTGGAGAGTATGTGTGGACTTTACTGATCTGAACAAGGCCTGTCCTAAAGATTCGTTCCCAATGCCACGGATTGATCAACTGGTAGATGCTACTGTTGGACATCCTCGGATGAGTTTCTTGGACGCCTTCCAGGGTTACCACCAAATTCCCTTGGCGTTAGAGGATCAGGAGAAGACTGCTTTCATTACTCCAACCGAGAATCATCATTATAAGGTCATGCCATTTGGATTAAAAAATGCTGGGGCTACTTATCAAAGAATGATGACCCGAATGTTTGAACAGCAACTGGGAAAAACCATCGAAGTATACGTGGATGATATGGTGGTGAAGAGTAAGACAGTACCTTCACACGCTGACGGATACGGCCGACACCTTCCAGATGCTAAGGAAGTATAAGTTGCGCCTTAACGCCTCCAAGTGTTCTTTTGGCGTGGGATCTGGAAAGTTCTTGGGATATATGATTACTCATAGGGGCATAGAGGTAAACCCGGTAGGTTAAGGCTATTCGGGAATTTGCAGCGCCTAGGAACCCAAAGAGATTGAAGAAATTGACCGGAATGATTGCTGCGTTGAATAGATTTATTTCTCGGTCAGCGACCGGTGCGTCCTTTCTTTCGGTTGTTGCACAAGTGGAAAGGGTGTCAATGGACCGGGGCTAGTTAGCTTTCCAACGGCTTAAGCAATATCTTTCTCGGCCACCCATTTTATCTCGCCCCAGGTGGACGAGGTTTTATTCGCTTATCTGGCCGTGGCTATTCACGCGGTGAGCTTAGTCCTTATAAGGAATGAAAGCGGAGTGCAGAGACCGATCTACTACGTTAGTAAGTCCTTGAATGAGGCCGAGGTGCGCTATCTGCCCTTGGAAAAAGCGCTTCTAGCTGTAGTCCACGCCACGCGCAAACTTCCTCATTATTTCCAATCTCATACTGTGGTTGTTTTGACCCAGTTGCCTCTCAAGGCTGTGTTGCGTAGTGCTGATTATTCTGGGTGGCAAAATGGGGAACCATTTTGGGAGCCTTTGATGTTAAGTACAATCCTCGCACTTCGGTAAAGGGACGGGTCCTCGCTGATTGGTGGCGAGTTTCTTGAACCATTGTTAGAAGAAACTTCAAAAGAAGTACACATGGGTGAAAAATCAGTTGGTGTGATCACCGCTGTATCGCCCTCGGCTTGGAGAGTTTATGTGGATGGGGCTGCGAATCAAAAAGGGTCTGGTGTTGGACTTGTTTTAATGTCCCCTGAAGGAATTGTCTTCGAAAAATCTTTAAGATTGGCCTTCTCGGCTACTAACAATGAGGCCGAGTATGAAGCAGTCATAATGGGCATGCAGATGGTACATAAGATGGGTGGCAAGGAAATCCATGTGTTCTCAGACTCTCAGTTAGTGGTTGGCCAGGTCATAGGGACCATGGAGGCTAGAGACCCCCGAATGCAGGAATATTTGGCCCAGGTCAAACGCCAGCAGGCTGAGTTCGATTCCTTTGCCTTAGCTCACGTCTCTAGGAGTGGAAACACTCATGCAGATTCTTTGGCTACTTTGGCAACATCCTCGGCTCAAGGTCTACCAAGGGTTATTCTCGTTGAGGATCTGGTAGAACCTTCTCTTGTAACTGCTAACGCACCTCGCATCCATCTAATAAGGCCTGGTCCTAGTTGGATGGATTCGATCATATCTTTTCTTAAAAGTGACATTCTTCCCGAAGACAGGGTTGAAGCGGAGAAGGTACGTCGAAAGGCGCCGCGTTTTGGTTGTCCGAGGACCGAAGCTATACAAACGATCCTTTTCGGGACCGTATTTGTTGTGTGTGCACCCTGAATCAACGAAACATTAATGGAGGAACGCATGAGGGAATTTGTGGAGTCACACCGGGGGAAGATCCTTAGCCCATAGAGCCCGACTCGGGGTTATTGGTGGCCTAATATGCGAGGGAGGCTCGAGATTATGCCAAAAAATGTGATCAATGTCGGAGGTTCGCCCCTAATATCCACCAACCCGGAGGGGTTCTTAACCCTCTCTCCGGCCCTTGGCCTTTCGCACAGTGGGGCTTGGACATTGTAGGGCCATTTCGAGAAGGCTGGTGGCAACAAAAGATGGCTGCTCGTGGGAACAGATTACTTCACTAAATGGGTTGAAGCTGAGCCCTTAGCCAATATCCGAGATGTTGATTCAAAGAAATTTATATGGAAAAATATTGTTACTAGATTTGGTATACCGCATACACTTATCTCAGACAATGACGTTCAATTTGACAGCAACGCCTTTAGGCAATATTGTGGTGACATGGGCATCATAAATAGATATTCTACCCCAGCTTATCCTCGAGGAAATGGGCAGGCCGAGGCCGTTAACAAGGTCATAGTCAACGGGCTCAAGAAGAGGTTGGATGATGCGAAAGGTAAATGGGTAGAAGAGCTCCCTCATGTCCTGTGGACGTATCGGACCACACCGCGCAGATCCACTGGAGAAACGCCATTCTTTATGACTTATGGAGCCGAGGCGGTGATACCATTTGAATCTGGTTTTCCTACTCTAAAGACAAGTTCTTTTAGCCCAGAGAATAACGAGGGACTTCTAGAGAAAGATCTTGATTTACTTGAGGAACGGCGTGAGGCAGCTATGGTCCAAATGGCCTATTATCAGCAGAAGCTAAAACAAGGATATGATGCCCACGTGAAGCTAAGGCCACTTGCGCCTGGTGATCTTGTATTAAGGAAAGTTGTAGGCACTTCTAAGAACCCAGCTTGGGGTAAGCTCGGACCTAACTGGGAAGGCCCCTATCGCATTGTTTCAATAGCAGGCATAGGGTCGTATAGGCTAGCTGACCTAGACGAACGAATTGTACCACGTCCATGGAATGTAAATAATCTTAGAAGGTATTATTATTAATGAAAATGAGCTTTTGTCAATATATTTCAAAGTTATGAGTAGCTCTGATTCTTAAAGTTATAATTTTTAAGAATCAAACAGAAACTCGGTTAAGTGTTGTCCTCGGACCATAAACCTTGTGGAAATTGATGTCTTGTCACTTGTTAAACAGAACCTTAGTTATGCCGGGTCTTCGGACCTCCTACTTTGGGAAAATTAACATTTGAAGTTACCAGTTTTAAGAATCAAACAGAAACTTGGTTAAGTGTTGTCCTCGGATCATAAACCTTGTGGAAATTGATGTCTTGTCACTTGTTAAACAGAACTTTAGTTATGCCGGGTCTTCGGACCTCCTACTTTGGAAAAATTAACATTTGAAGTTACCAGTTTTAAGAATCAAACAGAAACTTGGTTAAGTGTTGTCCTCGGACCATAAACCTTGTGGAAATTGATGTCTTGTCACTTGTTAACGAACCTTAGTTATGCCGGGTCTTCGGACCTCCTACTTTGGGAAAATTAACATTTGAAGTTACCGGTTTTAAGAATCAAACGAAACTTGGTTAAGTGTTGTCCTCGGATCATAAACCTTGTGGAAATTGATGTCTTGTCACTTGTTAAACGAGAACCTTAGTTATGCCTGGTCTTCGGACCTCCTACTTTGGGAAAATTAACATTTGAAGTTACCGGTTTTAAGAAACAAACAGTAACTTGGTTAAGTGTTGTCCTCGGATCATAAACCTTGTGGAAATTGATGTCTTGTCACTTGTTAAACAAACTTAACCTTAGTTATGCCGGGTCTTCGGACCTCCTACTTTGGAAAAATTAACATTTGAAGTTACCGGTTTTAAGAATCAAACGAAACTTGGTTAAGTGTTGTCCTCGGACCATAAACCTTGTGGAAATTGATGTCTTGTCACTTGTTAAACGAACCTTAGTTATGCCGGGTCTTCGACCTCCTACTTTGGGAAAATTAACACTTGAAGTTACCAGTTTTAAGAATCAAACAGAAACTTGGTTAAGTGTTGTCCTCGGACCATAAACCTTGTGGAAATTAATGTCTTGTCACTTGTTAAATAGAACCTTAGTTATGCCGGGTCTTCGGACCTCCTACTTTGGGAAAATTAACATTTGAAGTTACCAGTTTTAAGAATCAAACAGAAACTTGGTTAAGTGTTGTCCTCGGACCACAAACCTTGTGAAAATTGATGTCTTGTCACTTGTTAAACAGAACCTTAGTTATGCCGGGTCTTCGGACCTCCTACTTTGGGAAAATTAGCATTTGAAGTTACCAGTTTTAAGAATCAAACAGAAACTTGGTTAAGTGTTGTCCTCGGACCATAAACCTTGTGGAAATTGATGTCTTGTCACTTGTTAAACAGAACCTTAGTTATGCCGGGTCTTCGGACCTCCTACTTTGGGAAAATTAACATTTGAAGTTACAATTTTTAAGAATTAAACGAAAGACTGGTTAAGACTTATCTTCGCACCACGACTTTGATTAAAGTTAACTTCTGATTATGCCTGGGTGTTAATTCGTTGCTGTTTATTAACTTGGATCTTAAGTCTTATATCCTTAAATGTCAAGCAAATTTGTGTAAGGAATGGCCCTCGGACCTTACATCCTACTAGAAAGGATGCTGTACATTACAAGGGTTTAATCGTTTTACAGGATCTTCTCTCCTTTTTTTTTATCAAAGGCACTGTTTAAATATCTCAACCATACCACCTTTTGTTAAACCCTTAATAATGTGCATATGATTATGTGGAAGTTATGATTGTGTAATCCTTGGAGTTAGATTTGTTTACTCTAAGAAATTTTTGTTATGTGCTAATGGCAATCTTTATAACAAAAAAAAAAAAAAAAAAAAGGAGTAAAGTAAAACAGATACAACCCAAGTAAAAAGTAAAGTGAAATTGTTCTTCATTAATTAGCCAAATATACATTACATACATATAATTCAAACATAGAAAAAGAGAAGCCCTAAAGATAGGTCCTAAGCTTTGGTAGGGGGTCTTCTTTGAGAGGTACTAGTGCCCTCGGTCTCCCTCGGCTCCGGCTCAAAGGGAGTCAAAACATGCTTTCCCTTATGCTCTGTGTCGTCGGTGGAAGGACGTTGGGTTCCTTTGTCCCGATTCAGCTCCTTCTCTGCATCCCCTCTTCCTTCCTTCTCTTTGTTGGAACCGAAGGTTACGTAGGATCGAGGAATCTGTTTGTGGGACCACCGGAGGTAGAGCGGGAAGAGTTGTCTCAGGGGTAGGAGTGGCAGCAGGAGCCTCTTCAATCTCCTGTATTTCTAGGGGAAGCCAAACGTTCTCGGACTTCCTCAAATCCGAAGATAGAGGAACTCCTGCGGCGTTTAAAGCTTCCCCCCATACTTTTTGACAGTATTCGCGGCATAAAGCCGCGAACTCCTCTGTCAGCTGCTCCTCTGTGGTTGCTACCCCTTCTTCGAAACTCGCCTGCTTGGCAGCCGAGAGAGAGTTGGAAGGAGGCCGGCTTCTTTCTTCATCAACGCCAGTTCCTTCTTCAGATCTGAGCACTCCCTTTGAGCTTGGGAGAGCTCTTCATCTCTTTCATGAAGGAGCTTGCGCTGTCCTTCTATCTGGGTCTTCATAGTCTTCAAGTTTGACTCGACCCCATTTTTCTCTCTCCTCAGATCAGCCACCTCTGATGTCAACTTCTCATTCTTAGCAAGGGCTGTACCCAAGGACTTCTCAGTCTCCAGCCTGATTTCGAGCTCAGTTTTGGCTATTTTCCGAGTGTCTTCAATAAACTTCTCAGCCACAAAGACCTCCTGAATAGCCTGTAACAAAGTATGATGGAGTTAGGAACAGTAAAAAACAAACTTACTTATAAATATTGTTAAAAGTGGAATCTTCCGAAAAAAAAAAAGGAGAAACACTTACCAGCGCTAAGTCTCTTTTTAGGGAGAGGAATAGTTGTGGCTGACCCATTTTTTCCAAGGTCTCCATGTCCTTGGGCAGCAGGAGAGGGCGTTCCAAGACCTCGGCCAGGTGGTGGGCATGGCCTGTTGAACCGCCCTTATACTGGCTGGCGGGGAGATGGGTGCGCCGTCCGATCTTAGATCGGGGGACCGGGTGGTCGGTGCTCGGCGCATTTCAGCCTCGTCCACTGAATTCCCGATTTCAGGCGAGCGGGCCCTACCCTTGCCCTTGTCCACCTTCTCGTTGGGCCGATGGGAGTTGTTGTCGTGGTTTCTTGGGGTCTTTATTAATCGTCCCCTCGTTATCCCCCTTCCTCTTCTTCTTTGGATCCTCGAGTGGAAGTTTTGGCTCGGTTTGGAGGGAGGGGGAGGTGGTAAGGATGGGGGAACTTGAGACGTCCCCCTCTTTTTCTCTGCAACCTTAGCGACTCTGTGAGGAGACCTCCATTCTTCCCATGTCATCTACAAATTCGTCCTCGGGAAGGGCAACCACAAACCCTGCAATTCCGAGGCCTCGGTGGCTCCTTCCTCCTCGTCGGAAAGTACCACAAACCTGGTTCCCGCGAGGTCTCTCGGTGTCTTCGAGATGGAATTGATCTATCTCGTCGTCAAGTGTGTGTGAAGAAGACACCCTGCTCTTCCTGGAACGACACGAGTTGCTTGTGAGTGCACGGCAAGGGGAATCGGGCTATAGGCTGGTTGTATAAAAAGGTGTTAGGAGCGTCCGGGAGGTCGCGGTCGTCCAGAAAGTGGGGCCGAGCTACGTTTATCCTCCTTCGTCTTCGGTCGCCCGCAATTATGGCGTTCTCTATCTCCTGGAAGTCCGAGGAAAGGGGAGTGTACCCTAGAATGAGGTGAGCAGCCCGGAGTTGTAAGTCTTCGCTAACGAACACCTCGGAGCGAAGTACTCGGTTTAGATCTGCGATGTTACAGTGACTCAGACGAGGACGCACATGCTGCTTATCTGCAAAAAAGACGTCAAAACAAACAAACCTGGTCAGATTCACACAGATATTTAACAAATTTAAGTAAGTACGAATAAGCATTTCTGTGTGTGTTAGAAGAAGTTGTGTTGTGGGGAGATTAATCCTACGGCATCGCACCTGGATCCCCCCTCAATGCGCCCGGCGATGGGCCGTCGTGCCGGTTCCGGACACGATCAAGTAGTCGTCCTTCATGCCTTTGTTTGATTTGGGCGAGACGGAGATTAGCCTAACGGTCTTTGGACCGAGACTTAATATAATAACCTACCTTAGAAAGTTTATGGGACTCATATAGGAACACGACATCGTGCCATGTGAGGTTTAAACCCATCTGCTCGTTTAGAGCATCTACACTACCCAAAACTCTAAAAACGTTTGGGAGGCATTGATCGGGACACAACCGGTGGTTGCGAAGGTACTCCCTAGTTACAAGTTTCATTGGAAGGGTCATCCCACCCTCTATAAAGGCTATCATAGGGATGATAACCTCTCCCTCTTTCCTAGAACCGGCCACCGCTTCTGCCGGGCAATATTTTAATCCTACGTCGCTGGGAATACGGTACTTAGCCCTAAAGCCTTCCATCCCAGCGGCGGTATCAACTAGACACTTGAATTTTCCCATTACAGAGGAACGATAGACTAAACTCTAAAAGGGAGAGTGTTTGTAGTGATAGCCGAGGACAAATATCGAGGAGAAAAGGTTAAGAATAGAAGGAGCAAGAACTTACAAGGTTGAAGGTGTGCAAATTTCCACGGTTTTCTGCAAGTAAGGTATGATGGCTGATGTCTTGATGGGATTACCCCCTGAGGAATTAAATGAAGGCGCAAGTTCCCGAAGCGTCACGCCGTGTGAAAAGGCGGCCTCGAAATTATATTTGTCCCGCCTAAAATTTCGTGGAGTAATGAGGGCCGTTGGATGCCCATCTCACCGTTGAACGTGAGGGACAAAGTGTAACTGGCAGTAATAAATACGCGCGTTGTTGAAAATAAAACTGCTAAATGGCATCTTCTGGGACGTGAAACGATTTCCACATATGCCATTACTCACAAAGTGAGTGGAGTAGGTTCTCGTCGGATCAAAACCCTATTTTTCTCCTCGGACGTTGAAAATTAGAGTTTTGAGGGGCTATTGTGGGGGGCAAAAAGATCCTGATGGGAACGTGGACCTTTCGGGCCATGCTAAGGAAGGCCGACTTACTCCTGGGTTTAGAATTTGTTAGTACTATGGGTCGGCCTATACACTGAGGATCCGAGGATCCAGCCGAGGGTGACCTTACCCTCGGATGAACACTGAAGAACTCGGGATTTCATAGTAAAGATTAGGGGATGACACGGTTAAGGCCAATGGTTAAAAGGGGGAACCTAGAACGCCCGAAGCACCGGTGTTGAAGAAATGTCAAAGATAAAGGCTGCTACCTCCACATTAAAGACCCTCACCTACCACCACGGCCGCATTTATGGGGAAGTGACACACGAACGGTAGAAGAGAAACTTCTGGTTACTATTCAAAAGGCAAGCCGAAAAGGAAATATCTAGGCTAAGGGGGAGGTGGGGCAACACGTGTACAAAGTGTTCAAAAGAGGAGTATTTAAGGAGGAACCTGGAATAGAAACAGGGACGGACTTTTTGTAATCTAAAAAAGAAAAAAGACAAGGAGAAAGATATAATATAAGAACAGCTCTCGGCTTACGTCCGAGGAGGCCGATTTACAATATCCCTTGTTGTTTCCAAGTAATTGCAATATTTAATTTGTCATTTAATCCCCACATACTTCTAACCTGGGTTTCAAGCCCACACTCTACAAATTCATATTGTTTAAGGCTCATTGGGCCTGGGCCCATAACTGTTCTTGGGGCTAGGTGCACTTGTGCATTTACAACAATCCTTCTAATATGTAGCCCATTGGTAAAATTGAATATTATCTTCAATTTGGGGAATCCTAATATATCACTTAAAATGAGAGAGAGAGAGAAGTTTTGGAAGAGAAAGAGAAAATAGAGTGGTGGGATTGTTAAGGTTAGACTATACATTTTTTATTTAAATTTTTTAGAGTGGTTATATGTTTTCCTTAACAGGACATCTCTATTAGTTTACACAAGAGATTTGAATTAAGACTTGAAAAATGAATAGGAACATTAGTTTGGTTAGATGAGATCACTAAATCTCAGACCGCAAACTATTGTTTGAAAAGAAGCTAAACAATGTATGTAGTGTTGGATTAAGATAGCTTGACCCTGGTTAATTAATTCAATTACCCAAGTTAATTAATTAGGTCAAATTACATGCAAATCGTGGAAGTACCAACTAATCACCAATTAAACTAAATGCTGCGAAAATTAAATTGACATGGAAATTTGTTGACAAGTGGGAAAAACCTCTCACATGGCAAAAACTTCACCGGGTGAATTTAAGATCACCACTCCTAAGAATCCACTAATCAATAATCAAGTGGTTACAAGTATAAAGAATCTTACCACTATCTTGGCCTATTCTAAAATACCAACCCACAGTTGAATTTTCATTCCAATATCCAATTGGACTTGATCTTGTAGTAGCCTTCTTCCTTTGATGCACAAATCTCCAATTTGTGACTAACTCCTTTGCATGGATCCCAGTACGTGACTAATTCCAGCAACTTGAATGATTGTTGTTGGCTGCAAAGTTCTTCACTTTATTAACAATGAAGATCAGGAAACATTTGGTTACAAAACTTGACGTACAAATGTAGTAGTTTCTCATAGAAAAAATTAAGCTCTTGATCACTGTATCTATATATGATGGCTCTTAAAATAAGCCGTATATATGTATAGGGTTGTGAGAAAAGAAACCCTAAATAAATACATTAGCATGGGCTGAAATTCAGATCTGAGATTTATGAATTCGTAAAGCTCGATAGATCGAGCTAGTGTTGAGCTGGTGTCAAGCCTGCCTAGTAAATCTCGATAGATGCTTTTTGTTGAGCTATCTGTGGAGCTTCAATAAAATAGCTTTTCTTCACTTGTTTCTTGGATCAATCTTCATGTTTTTAATACAATCACTTGATATGTATCAAACTCAACTTAGATCTATACAAGTTATAAGTAAAATGCGTTTTGTCAAATAATAAGTTAATTACATGGAAAATGTGACCCTAATATGCATTCTAAAGGGAAGCTTATACAGAGGAAGACAACTTCTAAGTGAGTCAGGGTTAGGGCTGGCCCTAGACATTTTGGGGCCTAAGGCGAGAACTAAAAATTGGGCATTTTTTATAAAGACTAAAATAAAAAATAACTTTCAAGTGTAGAGCAAATGAGAAATAGAACTTGATTTATATAAAAAGTATTGTTGTAGTTTCATCGAATAATAACAAGTTTTTAGCAATCTCAACCTGCATAAATAAAGACTTATTCAATATATTACCACTAACTAAATATATATATAAACACAAGATTAAAATTTTAAAAAAAAGTTAAGCACAAGAATAACAAAAATTGAAGCACAATTATAACACAAGGCTTATTAATAAGATCCACCCACAAAAAAACAAAAATTAAATCCTATCTATAACCCCAAAAAAAAAAAATGGTTGAATCTTATTACAAAACCAGGCTTTAAAAAAAAAAAAAAAAAAAACTTGAAGACCCAAAATTGATAAACAAAACCAGGGCCCAATCTTATTACAAGTCAAAGTGCCCAAACCCCATATATTTATACCTGAAGTGGATAGCTGAACCTGATACCATACGGTGAGTAGTTGAGGGAGGTGGAGAGCAGTCTGAGTAGAAAATCAGATCCAAAGAAAGAATGAGAGAGGCGAAGAAACTGAGAAAGCTTGCTTGACAGCTTGAGCAGTTGGAGAGAGGCGGTCCAGGCGGAGGACGCTTGCTGCCTTGCTTGAGCTGTTGAGCAGATGAGAACAGTGGAGTGGAGAGAATCAGAGAGAATGAGAGACAGAGAGAGGCAGAGAACAGAGAGAAAGGTAAAATGTTTAGGGTTTGAGTTGTTTTATTTGTTTTGATTTGTGATTGTTTTGTGGTTAATCTCTTAGATCGGATTTGTAGTTTATCTGGTTGATTTTTAGTTTGTCTAGAGGATAATAAAGCTTAACTGGATTTACCGAAATTTTTGTTTTTTGGTTAAAAAGATGTGCCAGATTTTTGTAATTCATCTGAAACTAAAATTTTTTTTTGCTTCTACTACCCCTTATTTTTTAAAATTTTGGGGCCTCCCTTCCATTTAGGGGTCTTAGGCAATTGCCTAACTCGCCTAAGAGAAGGGCTGGCCCTGATCAGGGTCTTGACTTTCAAGTTTCATCTACATGTGGGGGAGGAGAGAGAGAGTTTGTAAGTGGGTTAAGGTCTTAGCTTTCATCTACACATGAGAAAGGATCATGCTTGGATCATAATATGTAAGGAAATAAGTGGATTTGGATTTTTCATAAGGCGGTTTGGTCTGGTCTGGTCTGGTCTAATCTTCAATAGGAGCCCATCTTTTAGATAATAATTAACATGATCCCTTGGGTAACATTAAAATAAAGTTAATAAGAATAGGTTAAAGAGACTAAATGCAAAATTAAAGTACCACATGACAAAACCTCATACTCTTCCACATAATGCCTCTACTTTATATATATAAATTGCTAGCATATTGACTTAAATTTTTATATTTTGAAACCTTTTAGTTTTCCCATTTTATTTTGAATTTTTTTGGTAATTTTAAAGGATAAATTCATGTTTTTTTAATAAAGAATTGACAATTTTTTTGGGATGCGGACGCTTACAACTAGGATTGGGTCTTCTAAATTATCAATCTAATGATTAATTTTTGAAAAACAAATAATATATTTTAACAACTAGAGTTTTCACAATTATCTTATAGAAATCTTCTAATGTATGCATGACCATTGTGACATTTCAATCCAACATGATATATTTGATTTCAATTGACTTGTATTACTCTTCTCAAGGATCAATTAAAATAAATTAGTTTTAATTCTATTCATTTAACCCACTTTGAAATGAAAATCAATTTTTCATCTAGCTAGATCAAAATCTCAAAATTTCACCCAAAAAGTGACCAGTTTGCTATTGAATTCCATAGGGCTGAAAAAAAATTGAATGGACTGCCCGAACTAGGCTGATTTTTTCAATTTTTTCTCAATTTGGATTGGTTTAGGCCTAGTTTTTTAAAAACCATTTTTTTTTTCTCAATTTGATCCCGATTTCAATCACAAGTAGATTGGATCGAACCGAAACGACCGAATAGTAAAGCCCAACCCATCAAACTAACTAAAGATTAAAACACACACATTTAAGCTAAAACTAAAAAACCCTACCCCCCCCCCCCCCCATATTTTTCTCTATTAGTCACCTCTCTCACTAAAAAAACATAGCCACCTCCCTCACTTTCTTGATTTCACCCAAATCCATAGCCCAAACCCACACTGCTGGCCTCCAAAGAAGCTTGTGCACTACCCATAACCTCACCATGCCAACATTACTCCGGTAAGGCCAATTCTCTCTCTCTCTCTCTCTCTCTCTCTCTCTCGTCATGATTCTCTTTCTTCCCTACTCTTTCTCTCTAGGTTTTGTTGTTTCCTTGAACCTCTCTCTCTAATTTTTATGTGATAAAACAGTTAAGAGTTTGGAAAAAATGAAAATCGAACTGCATCAAACTAATGCAAACCAAACTTGTTCAAGATTCCAACAAGTGTGGTTGGTTTCAGTCTTAAGTTTTTAAAGATTGATTACTTTGGTTCAGTCCAAAAACACCCCTTAGGACCGACCGATTTCACCCCTAGAATTCCACAATGACCCATGATGATGGGAATTTCATCCAAGGTCAAATATGGACTTAAAAAAAAAGACACTGTAATAATGTGTTTTATTCTATTTGCATTATTTTCAGACAAACTTTTCAGTCTCTCAGATATATGGAAGGTGAATGGACTCCCCCAAGATAATATAATTTAAGTATTTTTAAGGAAGATGATGAATTGGTCTCCCTTCTACAAAAATTATATTATTTCTGGTCTCTTTCAAAGATTTAAGACTCTAAAAATAGGTGAACTTTCTTCTAGTAAAGCTTGTAGTCTTAGTGAAACTCCTCAACCCCCTTTCTTGATTGTTTTCCTGTAAAGTTATCGTAAAATTGATAGATTGATTGATTGATTTTTCCTTATTTGTTGGATGATTGATTTATTGTTCTTATGTCTAGCTAGCAACCTAATATTGGTCATTCGCTGACAAAAGGACTATATAAGAAGCTTTTGGCTGTAGTTAAAAGTTTCTGAATTTACATTATCTTTTGAGAAAAAATTGAATCCTTCTCTTTCTCTAGTCTCTATATATGTCTACCTTTGAGAAAATCTTATATTTACTTTGGGTTATCTTTATCCTCGCGTGGGCAGCATTTGGCAGTTTTATTATCTGGCTAGTTGTGATGCAGATGATGCATCCTAATCCAGATAGCAAGAGAGAAGAGATTTGTATTACTTCTGTTGCTGGCCTTCTTTTTGGTGGTGCGACTCTCGTGCCTTTTGCTAAACTTCTCATTGAAGTGTTTTTGCAATGTTGGAAGTCTGTACCTTCACTACAGCCCCGCAGAGCCAACTTAGCCAAGGTCACACCTTTGCCAACTTAGATGGCCAAGAATGCTTGATCAATGGTGTTAAAAGTCCGTAATTATTATTTGCCATGATTTTGAAATGGACACTATGTACATATTTTGTTTGAATAATGATTCAGAATTGCGATTATGTAACACTCAGTTCAGGCCAGGGGACATATATATCAATAGTATTATGATATCTACTTTTTTAGCAAGTTAATCTACATTAGAGATGAACAGATTCTATAGTTCTTCTGTACGTTTCTTTTTCTAGCTACATTAGTTATACAGAATTATTATTATTATTATTATCACATGAAATTATTGCAATGGTGTTCTTGGGATAATCGTGTCTTTATGAGTTTTTTTTTTTTTTATGGGAAATTTGTATAGAATTTCATTCAAATGAAATTGAATTACAACAGAGTCAATATCTTAGAGCACACACAGCTGGTTACAATCATCTTGAATGAGATGATGGACAAAAGGAGGAGAAACTCCCTTCCAAACTTGGGATTCCTCCCACCTTCTGGCTGATTGGGCTAGTTCATGTGCAACTCTGTTGTATTCCCTTTTCACGTGCATGATTTTCCATCTTCTAAAAGAAGAGAGGAGACAGAAAATGCCTTGATAAAGATGGCCTAGACAGCCTTCCAACTCACCTGTGTTAATGCTTTGGACAACTGATGTCGCATCGGATTCAATTATGATATGAGGCAGCTCCATTTCTCAAGCAAGGAGGATGCCAGCTTCAACGGCTAGAGTCTCGACTTCAATCGCCGAAAAAATTCCTGGGAGGTACTTGGTACAAGCTGCAATAGTAGCCCCATAGGAGTCTCTAATAATCACTCCCACACTAGAATTCTGACCCCGTTCAGATGAAGTCCCATCCACATTTATTTTGAAAAAACCAGAAGGTGGAGCTGACCAACTTCTGCTTTCTCTAGATTGATTGTGGCGTGGAGCTAGTGTTGCTTCTTTGTAATCTTGCAGGTATCTCATGGCAAAATCCCAAGTTTGATGATGGAGCTGATTTGTTGACTCATATACAATCTGATTTCTGTTGTACCAAATAGACCATGCAGCCACCAAAAAAAAAAAGTTCGAGGTCCACCGTAGTTCCTTTTGCAAGAATTTCCAAGTCCCTCTGATTCTCTGATACATTTATTGGCCTATCAATCCAGCAATTCCAAACCCTTTTGGCTGTGTCGCAACTTATCAAAGCATGGGAAATTGTTTCTGGTTCTTTTGTACAGCTTGGGCAGAGGTTGCAGCTATTGATACCTCTTCTTTGTAGATTCACCATTGTAGGGAGAACATCCATACAAGCTCGCCAGGCAAAAATTTTAATCTTTGCAGGAATATTTAGGTGCCACATCCTTCTCCACAGGGCAGATCTATAATCCCTTGATCAGGGCCAGCCCTAGGCTTAGGCCACTTAGGCAATCGCTTACAGCCCCTACTAGAGAAAGCCCCCAAATTTTGGGGCAAAAATTGAGATACATATATATTTTAAAATATATATATTTTTTGAGATATAGGAAAAAAAAATAGTTTTACATATTTTTTCTACTTTTAAGAAGTACTAAAGAATTGAGTAATGTTAGAGATATTACAATTTTAAATACATGCATAGGGTTTACAAATATGTTTCACTAATTACAAGAAATAATTTGATAGGAAAATACTATAAATACTATAAATTTTACTTTAAAACCTTTATACAAATTGATGTGACAATTAATATGATTTATAGACGCCAATAACCTATTAAATGCATTTTTAAATTACTTGGTGATACATCTTTATAAGCATTATGTTGTAAAATTTATAATATCCCTAACATCATTCATTCAAATGCTTGTTTATTGTCTTCTTGAAGTGTCATTAATCACATTCATTGCTACCACATTTATACGTTTTTTTTTAGTAAAATTTGTTATAGTTTTAGCATTTCTTCAAAAAAAAAAAATTTATTACAAGATAAAAAAGAATGCATTTTTGTTATATAAAAATTATGATATTGAAAACTAGGTAAATATATTTAATTAATAACAAAAATGCCACATTTAAATATATTGTCTTAGGCCTCAAAGTTTGTTGGGCTGCCCCTACCCTTGATGAACATTCCCCTTCATCATTAATTTCTAATACTTGTAGTGCAATACAGTATGCACTTTTCACAGTGAAATCTCATTTTCTATTCCCAACTCAAATAATCTTATCATCTGGAAGATTGTAGCTTAGTGGGATGTTTAGGATTATATTTACTTCAAAGGGAAGAAATAGGGATTTAACAAGATCAGTTTTCTATCTTCTAGTTTCTTTATCTATAAAAGCTGACACCATTGGGAAATCTTCAAAGAGCTTTGGGGGGGGGGGGGGGGAATTACTTTATATGTCGTGGGGGTAGGCATCCATTTGTCTTCCCATATATGGATTAGATTTACATTCCCAACTCTCCACCTTGTTCCTCTTTTAATCACTTCTA
The DNA here is from genome assembly GCF_040712315.1 of Castanea sativa. Taxonomy (NCBI): domain Eukaryota; kingdom Viridiplantae; phylum Streptophyta; class Magnoliopsida; order Fagales; family Fagaceae; genus Castanea; species Castanea sativa. Next base: position 34,715,919 of record NC_134014.1, on the reverse strand, counting down.
AACCACTTTTAATGTTTCTCCTTGCATAAGAAGGGCTGGAGACTAGCTTAGCTTGGAGGACATCCCCATGGGCGTAATATCTAGCTTTATAAATATGAGCCACTAAAGAGCCCGGGTTCATAAAGAGTCTCCATCCCTGTTTTGCTAACATTACAAGATTAAAGGCTTGGAGGTTTCAGAAGCCTAACCCACCCCTAAGTTTGGATTTGCACATTTTCTTCCAACTCACCCAAGCAATCTTAGATTCTTGGTGACGCTGTCCCCACCAAAACCTTCTCATCATTCCTTCCATTTCTTCACATAGACCATTTGGGAGCTGGAAACAGCTCATTGTATAGGTAGGTATTGTCTGTGCTGCTGCTTTAATGATAATCTCTCTCCCTCCAATGGATAACATTTTTTCCTTCCATCCTGACAATTATTTCCCAACCCTCTCTTTGATTTCAACAAATACTTCATTTTTCGATTTTCCAATAATAGATGGAAGTCCAAGATATTTGCTGTGTTTAGAGTCCTGCATAGGGCCAAGGATGTTCAACACTTTATTTTTCTTCTCTTCAGAGGTGTTGTGGCTTAAGAATACTGAAGATTTGTCAGTATTTATCTTTTGACCTAAGGTAGCTTCATAGAGTTGGAGAATATCATTGAGTTTCTGGCATTCTTGGGTGCTAGCTTTACAAAACAAGAGGCTATCATCTACAAAGAACAGGTGGGTAACCAGTGGGCATCCTTTACAAATGGAGATACCGCTCATCATTTGATTCCTGGCTGCTTCATTAATTAGAGATGAGAAACCATCTGCACACAACAAAAATAAGTAGGAAGATAAGGGGTTGCCTTGTTGGAGACCCCTAGTGGGAATTAGTGGCGGAGCCAAGATTTCAATTTAGGGGAGGGGGGCAAAATTATAAGGAACTTTGGAAGCATAATCGTTCATCTATTGATCTCCCATTCAATTTTTTAATTAATTTTTAACACTTCATTGCTAAAAAGCCTCAAAGTTCGTTACCAAAACATAGAATTTGAAACAATGAAAGAGTCCAAGAAATTGAGAGGAAAAAAAGATTAATGGAAAGATGTAAGCATTAAAGATTTAGTGTCATGAAAAAATAAGACATTATTTGAAAGTACGGATCCGCTACTAAAAGTTGGAGCCATGAAATATTTCAAACACAATTTAGTAGTCTATTTTTATTTAAACTTAAAAAGTGTGATGAAAATTGAATTTGAATTGGTGTAAAAGATTAAGTGCTGTGTATCTCCCATTAAAAAAAATTAGTAAGTGTCAATGTGTCCAATTTAATATTATATTTTTTCTCTAGTATGATATTTAGTAAAACTTTGTTGATAAAGGTACAAGTGTGTAGCACATCTCATGACAGTGCAGCAAGTTCTTGCATGTGCTACTAGAGAATAACAAGCCACCTCATAAGGCACTGACTCTCACAAACATACATGATATTAGATCAATAGAATGTAAAATCTCAATTACGTGAACTTTAGGTATTTGACAGAAGCATATTAAGCAGCTTTTTGTATTAGAACACTGTGGTAGCCAATTCTAATTCCGCAAGTGTCTCGAAAGCTGTTAAGCAGCTCTTTGTTTTCATTTGAAGATATATAACATATTGTATACTCTTCTCTTTGTTGGGGGGAATTAATTTCGGCATCAAACTATCAAATTTGTATCATTTACATAGTTAACTGAAATTATGGGTTAGAATTTGATGTTAGTTGGTTGTCTTTGAAATTTGTCTAGAAATTCTTGGTGTGGGGGGACAACGTAATCCAGAAATCCTATACTAAAGGGGTTTGGGAGGAAGGTCAGGGAGGCCAACTGCCCCCCTCGACCCCCCTTGGCTCCGCCCTTGGTGGGAATAACACTACCATGAGCAACATCATTAATAAGAATTGAGTAGGTGATAGTGGTTGTGCAATGCATGGTCATACTAATCCACTTTTCATGAAAACCCATCCTCTCCATAACTTTTTCAATAAAGCTCAATTTTACTCTATCATAAGCCTTGCCTATGTCATGAAACTGTCTTTATGAGTTGCATAAATAATTTACAGTAATTTAAGTGAAGCATGTGCGAATTTGACAGGGCTGTAACTTTGTTTTTGGTGGTGTTTTGATTGACAAAGATACAAATTCAAATTGCAGAACTTATATCATGGAATTGAGTGCACTATCAGTTTTTATATATGGAGAAGATTTACTGCCAATTGTTTTTCCCTTTATTGTTGCAAAAACTATATAAATAACTTTCTAACAAAAAAAAATATATATAAATAAGTATAGATTGAAATTTTATCATATTTTTTAGCATCTTAATTTTTAGGATTTAATTTTCTTTTTGGTTAAAAAATAAGATATTAAAAGAGAGAGATAGGGGTGTCTCCTACTACGTGAGCCAGACACGAGAATTTTAAACCTCAAGCTTAGGTTTGCCAACTCCATCTATTAGTGAAACTTTAACCCAAACTTATGGCAAGGAATTTAAGCTTATACCACCTCACTCATAAGTTTTGGTGGGATCTAATTCACTAATTCATTTTATACAAGTTATAAATAATGAATAATAAACATCATGACTTTCGGCATTTTTTTATATATTTATAATCTCACTTTTCAGCATTTTTAAAAAGGGGCAATTCATTCAAAACTAAGAAACCGTCACATGAACAAGCCAATCTTAATACAAATCCTATCATATCTTCAAATAAATAAATAAATAAATATATAAAATACCTGCCGTAGTTCATATCATTTGTGTCTAAGTTTAATGACAAAAATATAAGACAAAGTATTGCCGTTAAGTTCTACACTTCTACTACCTGTGGGCCAAGTACGTCAGTAGGACAAGGCTGTGGCTTTTCAAAATATGAAAGCAATTGCTTAAGCTTTGTCATGTTATTTTTGGAATTTGGATTGCTTCTAAGAAGTTGCAAAGAAAGTTCAAGTTTTAATCATAAAAATTATGTGAAGATAGAATATCATTTGATTTAATAGGCCGGATCACACACATCATCATTCAGCTTTATATATATAAGCTAATTTTTTAAAAAAAAACTAAAATTAAATTATTAAATAAATAGTAATAATAAATTATAAATAATTCAATAATTATAATAAAAAATTACTTTTTAAGTTCTATTTTTTTAGAGTTTAGACTTTAAACTTTATTCATATTTATCTATTTTTATATTTTAAAATTATCTTTGTACTTTGTGTTAATTTTTTAATATGAGATGTGATATGAGTTTGATCATTTCTATTTGGGTTATATTTAATCTATGTCCTAGTCAGTACAAACAGTAATAAACAAAATAGTTCCTTAATATCGATTTTTCCTAGCGGTTGTTTAATTAAAAATTTCAACGCACTTGCAAATTAAATACAATAATCAAAACCCAAAATCAAAACATACACAAAAGAGTTCAAAATTTGAGAATATAAAAAAAAAAAATTGAAAACTTATTGTAAGGAGCTAAGACAGGAACCCAGGCCCACTAGGAATAGGCATGGGCTAAAGCTCCAACTCAATGCAATTTATTTATAGAAGTGGATTGTTAAGGTCAACCCTTCAAGCCTTAATAGCCTTAATTGGTGAATTTGGAGGAAAAGTAATTACATAAAACAAAAGTGAAGAAGTTAATCATAGGAAGAACAAGTCATATTACTCAAACTCTTTTCTCGGGCCTGTTCGAGGAATAGATATTTCTTATGATAGTCAAGCTTTTAGGTTACACAATTCCCTATCCTTTTCTCTCCTTTCTCTTTGCTTTCTTTTTCCTTTTTCGATCCACTTCTAGGAGGATATTTCCTACTATATATAGCTACTTGGATCGCATCCTTGCCTTACACTTGGAGGGTTGTTGATCATTTCAGAAATACTTGTCCCATCATTGCTATGCTGGTGGCGGTAGAGTAGGATAAAAGGTGTTGTGACACTATTTAAGGGTCATTTTGTCATTAATGCGACTGGCTAAGTTGGTGCAATGCATTAAATCTGGAGGTGATAGGTGCTTTATCCAGAAACTTCTTCCTTGCGTTGCTTGCACATCTTTACTTCCTTCCTTGGTCTTCAGCCACATGACCCAGGTATTTATAGTCTCCTAAGGAATGTACATTCCTCGGGTTCCTTGGGTGGATCAACTTCTTCGATTTCTCTATCTGGATTACCCTTATTGTGCTAGGCTTGAGATTATGAGTAGTTAGGCCCAACTGCCTCCTCGACCCAAACTTATTTGGGTAATATCCCTTATTTAGACCCCCCCCCCCCTAACCACACTTACATAAGAGAATCAAGAACTTAAATAGGTGTCTACTGTTTTGCCTATTTATAGTAAATATTGCACGCAAATTCAGAAGCAAAATAAATAAATAAGATGAATTTATAATATTAAAACATAAGCGTAAGTGTAAATTGAATCTTAGGGAGCAAAAGTGAGTTGTGTGGGATTTAAGTTTAGAAAATTTTGATGATATACTTTTAGTTTTATTTAAATTAAACAATTGTTAAATGTTATCCTTTAATTTGAGAAAATATATCATAACAAATATTATAAAATTAATTTACTAATTAGTTGTTCTTAAAATGTTGATAATAGACTTTTAGTTGGAGTAGAAGTCAAAATGTTGTTTTTTTAAGAAAGAAAAGTGGGTTGTTATATGAAATTTAGGTTTAGCATTTTTTTATAATAAACTTTTAGTTTGAACAGAATTTAAATTTGTTTAAATATTTAGGTTTAGAAATTTTTGATAATAGACTTTTAGTTTGAATAAACTTTATATTTTTTAAGTTTAAATATATAAAACTAATTTACTAATTAGTTGTTTTTAAAATATTGATAATAGACTTTTAGTTGGAGTAGAAGTCAAAACGTGGTTTTTTTTTATATATAAAAAAAATGTGGGTTGCTATTTGGGATTTAAGTTTAGATTTTTTTTGATAAACTTTTAGTTTGAATAGAATTTAAATTTGTTGAAATTTAAATGACAATGTTTTACTAAAATTAAACAATTGTTAAATGTTATTTCTTAATTTAAAGAAATATTTCCTAACAAATAATATAAAATTAATTTAAAACTTACATAACATAACCAAAAACTTAAATAGGTGTCCACTGTTTTGCTTATTTGTAGTAAATCTTGTAGCAAATTAAAAAAAAAAAAAAAGTAAAATGAATTTACTAAATTAAAACATAAGCGTAAGTTAAGGGGAAAAAAGTGGATTGTGTGGGATTTAAGTCTAGAAAATTTTGATGATAGACTTTTAGTTTTATTTAAATTGAACAATTGTTAAATGTTATCCTTTAATTTGAGAAAATATATCATAACAAATAATATAAAAGTAATTTACTAATTAGTTGTTCTTAAAATGTTGATAATAGACTTTTAGTTGGAGTAGAAGTGAAAATGTTGTTTTTTTAAGAAAGAAAACATGGGTTGTTATATGAAATCTAAGTTTAGAATTTTTTATAATAAAATTTTAGTTTTGATAGAATTTAAATTTGTTTAAATATTTAAGTTTAGAAATTTTTGATAGTAGACTTTTAGTTTGAATAGAATTTAAATTTGTTAAGTTTAAATGTATAAAATTAATTTATTAATTAATTGTTCTTAAAATATTGATAATAGACATTTAGTTGAAGTTGAAGTCAAAACGTGATTCTTTTTTTATATAAAAAAAAACGTGGGTTGTTGTTTGGGATTTAAGTTTAGAAATTTTTTAATAAACTTTTAGTTTGAATAGAATTTAAATTTGTTGAAATTTAAATGATAAATTTTTACTAAAATTAAACAATTGTTATATATTATCCCTTAATTTGAAAAAAAAAATCCTATCAAATAATATGAAATTTGTAAGGGCAAGTTTTGAATTCAAAGCCCAAAAGTGAAAAGGACTAAGGTCCAAAGAGCCCAAAGCAATGAATTTGTAGAGAGTGAGCTAGAAACTGAACTTCAATGAGTTGGACAGTAATCGCAATAGGCCAAATGATACTTGAAAGCATGAATAAGCAGTTTTGTGCAATGAAAATCCTCCTCGGCAAAGTCCGAGGATGGTAATTCTTATATATTTCTCTTAAACTTAAGTACAATTACAGTTCTTGAGTGTACAATAATTTTTCCACAAATTATCTGATGATCCCCTTGTAATGGGATTTTTTTTCTTTATATCCCCCTTCCCCATTCCATCTCAGTCCTCCACGTGTAGACCAAATTGCTGGCTTTGATACTTGTCCCATCAGCACCTTCTTGAAGTCTTTGAGGATAGCTAGAAGGCTGGAGGTTACTGTTTAGGTATTACCTTTACATTAATGTGGTCAGGAGGTTAGGTGCAGAGCATTCAATGCAGTGGCAACAGCTTTCTCCTCAAATATTTCTCAACTCTCTTTTGTCTTATCCCCTCCTGATGTTTATCATTGCCAGAATGATCGTCTATTGCTTTATTCTTGACGAAAGGTCGAACGTATGACCTCTACTCTGCCCAGCCGAGGAGGTACTTCTCCTCGGACAACATCTACAATTCCTCATGACCAAACAACTTCCACAAGCTATTGCTCTGTAGGCCTCCATCATTATTACATGTACTTGGACTACCTGAGGTCCTCGGACACAACCCACGGTCCAATACCCATGTTTGGGCCCTTTATCCCTACAAAATTAATTACTAATTAGTAAAAATAGTCACATGATGCAATTACGGTTTTTATGTCCAACTTTTATTATATAGTATAGTATAGTGTAGTGTGTGTGTGTATATATATATATATATATTATCAACATTCAGCTTTTCTTTTTTCTTCATATTAGTATTTAGGATCATATTCACCAATCAAATTATTTATAGCCTCTTCTTAGAAGAAAAAAAAACTTATATATAGCCTGACATTGGGTGCGTGAGTTTTGGGCTCGGCCTGTTCATTTGGGCTGAAGTGTGGTTCGGCATGTAAGTGTAGTGTAACTATGCATTTTCCTTTTTTTTTTTTCTTTTTTTTTTTTGTGGAGAAAGAAGACCTCGAATAATATTATTAAGAAACAGAGGCTAAATCTGCCTGAACAAAAGAAATAATTGAGGAAGGAACATATTCCATCTAAACAACACATTACAGAAAATTAACAGCTAACTTAGTCAAATTATGCACTACTTTGTTGCCCTCTCTTTTTGTATGAAAGTAGGACAATTCAGAAAAATCTCTTGCAAAAACAAAAGCGTCTTTATCCACACAAAAAAAAACCCACATTTTGTATGTGAGTCTGTAAATACTTTTATTTTTTTAAAATAAAAATAGTTTTGACTTGAACTGTAAAAAATGACCACGGTTTTCAAACCAGGGCGGTTTCAACCACGGTTTGAACAGTTCCTTACTTTTCTTACCTAGATCGGTTTTTAGAATTAAAAGAACTGTATTAATGAGAGATTCTCAATTAACCAGGTTAGACCATACGGTCTGGTCTAGGTTTAAAAACCATTCTTGTACCGGCAAACTATAAGAGGACAGACTTGCATTCTTCGACATCAAAGCTTGCACCACCATCTTTGAATCTCCCCCAACCATAGTTCAATCAATACCAACCTTGCATTTTTACTTGGATGTCGAATTATATATTCATACATTAACATTATTCATAACTCATAAATACACCGAATAAAATTATTATATCAAAATAGTCTAATATATTATATGCTATTAACACATACAGAAAATATTTAAAAATGGAACTTACCGTCTTCCATAAAAGATAGAGTCAATGATTATCTTTCATTGAATAAAATTTATTTATTATAAAGAACGGTATTTCTTACATAAAGACACATTATAGTGTGTTTTTTTTTTTTGAGAGATAATTACAAAATCTACTATGTAACACCACTTGAGGAGATTTAGAGGACGGTGACTAAATGTTGATCATGGACAAGTTTGTGAGTGGCGATAAGCAAAGAACCACAAATACATATGGATTGAAGAAAGTTGTTCTTGTCGATATCAAAATTTTTGGGTTTTTTATTTTTTTTGGAAGCAAACTTTGTTGTTTTTTATTTTTAAAGGGGTTGAAGCATATGGGTCTGTGACTCTGTTGGCTTTTATTTTTTTCGATCATCTTGGCCAACTTTCTTTGATTTTTATTCCACCAACTTTCTTTGTTAGGTAGGGTATTTATAAGTGGGTTCCAGTTAACTCAACTAGTAAAGTCTCTGATAGTTGAATAAGAGATCAAGGGTTCAATCCTCACCTATACTAAAAACCGATTGGTGTCTTGGTCTAATGATAGAGTTATTATTAAAAGCGGACGACATAGGTTAAAACTCTTTCTAAAAAAAAAAAAAAAAAAAAGTAGGGCACTTATGTGAAATTTTGACCCTATGGGGCAACACACATATAATTTTCTTTTACACATGCATACATAGTATAATCTTTAAACAAAAATTATACTGCGAAGGAGGGTCATGGCCCCCTCGTCTAAGTGTGTCCATGATTTTCGCTTTGATCTGCGGCATACAATTACAATAATGGGTGCATGAGATACCATCTCCACAACAAGACTGAAAAATGGGTTATTTTTTTAATTAATTTAATTATGGAGGGAGACTATTTCCCTTTTCTTGATTGATATTCTTACTTTAAAAGTGAAAATTTTGAACAATTAGACTCTCCCTCACCTAAACATAGCTTCTCTTATTTTTATTAGTTCAACTTTTCAAGCTGATGCATAATGGCAACTCCCTCTTTATATTTTTTTAAACTTTTTCTCCAAAGATGATTGCAGTCTTGCTCTAACATATAACAGAAGTCTTGTCTCTTTCACGAACAGGTAACATTCGGTCACCTCTCAGCCATGAAACATGAACTGAATTTGATAAATAAATTACAAATTTACATGTCTTGGACGTTTGTTTTGAATGCACTAACCAACAGCTAGTTTAGCTAGCAATTTCAATCTGGTACGTGTGTATCTCTTATTTCTTGTCTTTTCTTTTCTTTGGACCTAGAAAATAATATTTTGTAAAAGGAAAAATATAAACGAGCTAGAATGGTGGTGTTTTTACATTTTAGTTTTGGCTGACACATTACAGAGAACTTACCTGAATATCACTCCACAGGCTATTTGAGAAATTAATCATGTGTGTATCTATGTATTGGACTGAGAAACTCTATCTCCTCCTTTCGATTCTCACGGGTTTTGTATGTTTGGTTGTTGGCGGTAGTTTGATCTGGGAAGCTGTAATGGAGATTATACATCCAGATAATTCATATCGCAACATTCCATACATATGTCTCACCATGATTTTTGGCATCATCACTTGCTGTATTTTTCTCATCCCTGCTGCTGCAGTTTGCGTTGAGGTGTTTCTGAATTGGTGGAAGACTGCACCTCCCTTACCTCCACTCTTTGGGGCCGTAAATATCACACCTATACATACTCAAGCATCGGTGGATGGTACCGATCCATCTATGGTGTAGCACCTATTCTGCAATTATCTTTGTAAATGATTATGGTTTCGTCATAGTCGTTTTAGTGGTAAGGTTTTCCCTTTGGTAATTTTCTCTCCCAAGATAATTGTCAACAGGATGATTGATACTATTTGTATCTATAGACTATAGTAGTTCTCATGAAGTTAAACTCCAAACCTTGAATTTTACTTTTTTTTTTTTTTTTTGGGTTCTATATTGTTATTTTGGCACTTCTTCTGCCAATGATGGCATTGAGATTTGTTGTATTGGTGTTATCATTAGGAAGAGTATCCAAATTCACATCCTTGAATTTCTTTAAGATTTTGCCTTGACTATTTAACTAATATACTGAAATTGAGAACTTAATCTATGATTGATACTATTTGTATCTATAGACTATAGTAGTTCTCATGAAGTTAAACTCCAAACCTTGAATTTTACTGTTTTTTTTTCTGCCGTTTATTCTCAAAAAAAAAAATCTATGGAAGGGTGAAATCTTCTTTTACTTTACAAATAATTGAGAATGTTTTATTGTTAATTACCCTAAGAATATATGGATTTATTTTAATTATAAAGCACAAGTATAAAACTTATTTAAAAAATGAGAAACAAATTGAAAATCAAACTAGCAGAAAAATAAAAAACTTTGAAACTGATACTAACATAAAGTACAGAGAAAATGAATTATTAGAATTTTGTGAATTAGAGGGTATCATTTGTCATTTTAAAATCATAGAAACTCCATAGCAAAACAGAGTTGCGGACATAGTGAACATAATCTTTGTAGAAAGAGCTAGATGCATGAGATTGAATGCAGAGTTGCTTAAGGACTTACGGGTAAAGACGATCAATACAACAAATGTCATTATCATCAATAGATCTCCCTCAAACAAATTTGTCTCAAATAATTTTACTATACAAAGCTCTCACTCATCTGAGATGTTGGCACCTATTGGTGTTTTTGACAAAAATATCTAGGGTTTAAATTCCCTCTCTCCCATTGTAGCTATCAAATTATCAAATAACAAATTTCTCTCACTCTTTTAAAAAAAAATATTAATACTAAGGAGGTTTGAGATCAAACCTATCCGATTTAACTTTCCCTTAATTCTTGTGTTATAATTATAGTGTCCCATATTGTTTAAGCTTATTAATTATAGTGTCCCATATTGTTTAAGCATAAGCTTAAACATGTATTTATAAGTTCTTGAACACCTTCCCCTTGCAAACCGTTTTTCAAGAGTGAGTTCTACCTATGGATTTGTAAAATTATGGGGTGGAAACTAAAACTAATAACCACAATTGAAAATTGCCTTCCACCTTGTAATGGAGAGATTTTCCAAATTCCTTTTTCTTTTAAATGAATAATTTCCTTAAGATATATATATATATATATATTTCAATATTTTGAGAGATTGTTTTTAATTTCCCATAGAAAGAAACTAAAAATAACAAAAAAAAAAAATTCTTATTCCTATTGGATGGAGGCAGAGTAGAGTAGAGTTGGCCGGCAATTGGCTGCAATTTTTGGCTTACTTTACTCTACTCCTCCTTCCTTCTTGTCCATCCAAATGGGCTATTAAAAAAAATATTGAAGTGTTCTATATTTTGGAGATGTCTCACCCATAGAAATTGGCCCTAGTCACGTTATTGCAGTAAGGCGTAGTCTCTTTTTAACATATTTATTGGATGATTTTGATGTTGTGATCCACATTTTGGGGGAAAAAAAAATCAACATTTCACCTTAACAATCTCATTAAAACATCACCTTAGGAATAGAAATCTCCAATACCATTTTTAGTGTTTAATTTTGTAAAAATGTTAAATGCAAAGATGCTAGAAGTCAAAAGAAGGAAAAGAAGTTAGTGCAGTGAAGTGTAGTGCATCAGTGTGGTGAAGTGCATAGACTGCTGCATAAACAACATGAGGAGCTGCCTAAACTGCAAAACCTGTTGTGTATTGATTGTACTGTGCAGTTTATAGAAGATTAGTTATTTATGCTCACACGTGATTAATACACGTGCCATAACTGATTACCTCATAACGTGGAAATTAGTTTTCCTTTTCTGTTGCTATATATATAGGACCTCTTATACATTTTTTCATTCATTGAGTAATAATAGAAATTGTGGGGGGTAAAAACTCTTGAATAAACATTTGGGCTTTGGGCCTGATTGGCTGGTACCAGTTTGATTTGATCAGAGCCTCTAGGTCCACAAGTCAATTCGCATTGTAGTAGTTCGAGGAGTTGTCCGAGGAGAAGTGTCTCCTCGGACAGGTCTAGCAATGACCCTGAGACTTGCTAAATGAGTTAGAGGCAGAACTCTGGAAGAACTGGTGGGTAAGAGGGTGATCCAAGCACCCTTTAGAAGCAGAGACATGTGAGAAATATCTAAGGAAAAAGCTGCTACCACCACATTAAAGGCTTTGCATCTACCTCCCTGGCTGCATTAATGGGAAAATGACCTCTGAACAGTAGGATTCACCCTCCCTGCTATTATTTGAAGACTTCAAGAAGGTGGTGGATGGGACAAGTATCCAAGGCGAAGATTTGTATGATACGTGGATGAACTAGTGAAGAAGAAATATATAAGGAAACGAAAGAGGAAAGAGAGGGGGATCTGCACTTTCTGCTGAGAAAACAAGAACTAAGAATTGTAAACTTTGGCATAGAAAGAGAATATATATACACATATCGTCCTTGGCTTACGTCCGAGGAGGTCTCTTTGTCATATTCGTCTACCATTTATTTAGATTGTGGCACTCTAGTTTGTTAATCAAACTTCCAACATCCCGAACTTAGATTTCAAATCCATTCTCTACAAGTTTTATTATATAAGGCTCATTGGGCCCGAGCCCAACACTTGTTTTTGGGACCGGGTACAATTGTGCACCTACAATTGGCGCTATCTGTGGGAAATCTAGCGTTAAAGGAATTGGAACATCATGGCAGGCTTGGGTTTGCATCATGCAGAATCTCAAGGATCACAGCCCGAAGATCTTTTTGAGCGTCTCGAGCGCCGGAGGGATCGAGAGGGAAGTATTCATACTGTATATCCTAGAGCGAGTCTTGCGCGCGGCGGAGGCAGTGCTACCCATGAGGATGATGCCAAGGCCATGCAGAGGGAGATTGACCACCTCAAGAAGAAGCTGCGCCGTGTCAGACGAAGGCAGGCTTCACCCCCATCCAATCCTTCTTCAGGGGAATCCCGGGGAAGCAGTTACAGTTCAAGGTCCAGGACTCCCCCCAGCAAAACCTTCTCTTGCGAAGAGGATGACTTATCGGGTCGTAAGCATAGGAAGCTTCCCTCTAGGGGCTTGAGGAATGACGCTATGAGCCGAGCGTTACACCAACTCTCTAAATCGCCCTTTTCACGCAGGATTGAGAATGGAAGGCTCCCCAAGCGGTTCACCCAGCCCACTTTCACCATTTATAATGGTCGGATAGACCCGGTGGAACATGTGAGCCACTTTAATCAAAGGATGGCGGTGCATTCTCACAATGAAACCTTGATGTGCAAAGTCTTTCCTTCTAGCTTGGGACCTGTTGCTATGAGATGGTTCAATGGACTAAAGTCGGGGTCTGTTGGTTCGTTCAGGGAACTTACTAGGGCATTCGTGTCTCAGTTCATTATATGCAGCAGAGTTCCTCGACCGTTGGACTCGCTATTATCTATGGCCATGAAGGAGGGTGAGACGTTGAAAGTATACTCTGACAGGTATTGGGAGATGTTCAACGAGATAGATGGAGATTTTGGCGAGGTGGCGATTAATACTTTTAAAGTGGGCCTTCCCATTGATCATGATTTGAGGAAATCCTTGACCAAAAAGCCCGTACGGAGTGTACGTCGCCTCATAGACCGTATTGATAAGTACAAAAAGGTTGAGGAAGATCAACAGCAAGGTAAGGGTAAGGCGAAGGTTATCCCGCAGGAGAGAAGGGATTTCAGGTTGGACAGGTACCACAACAATAAGCCGAGAAGAGATTACTCTCGGCAATCCGGCTCAGCCACTCCTCAAGCAGTTAATATTGTATTCTAAGAACCAGTGCACCAACTACTGGAGAAAGTCCGTAAGGAACCCTACTTCAAATGGCCCAGTAAGATGGCGGGGGACCCTACGAAGCGGAATCAGAATCTTTTTTGCTAGTACCATCAGAATCTCCCACTTGGAAGTCCCTGTGCCTGACCTTGGAGTTGTAATGCTTTGCCATCAGGTCCTCGTATCGTGCTAATCTCTGCTCACCTGTTGCTATGAGATAATTCAATGGACTAAATTCGGGGTCTGTTGGTTCGTTTAGGGAACTTACTAAGGCATTCGTGTCTCGGTTCATTATATGCAGCAGAGTTCCTCGACCGTTGGACTCGCTATTATCTATGGCCATGAAGGAGGGTGAGACGTTGAAAGCATACTCCGACAGGTATTGGGAGATGTTCAACGAGATAGATGGAGATTTTGACGAGGTGGCGATTAATACTTTTAAAGTGGGCCTTCCCACTGATCATGATTTGAGGAAATCCTTGACCAAAAAGTCCGTACGGAGTGTACGTCGCCTCATGGACCGTATTGACGAGTACAAAAGGGTTGAGGAAGATCAACAGCAGGGTAAGGGTAAGGCGAAGGTTATCCCACAGGAGAGAAGGGATTTCAGGTCGGACAAGTACCACAACAATAAGCCAAGAAGAGATTACTCTTGACAGTCCGGCTCAACCACTCCTCAAGCAGTTAATACTGTATTCCGAGAACCAGTGCACCAACTACTGGAGAAAGTCCGTAAGGAACCCTACTTCAAATGGCCCAGTAAGATGGCAGGGGACCCTACAAAGCGGAATCAGAATTTTTTTTGATAGTACCATCAGAATCTCCCACCTGGAAGTCCCTGTGCCTGACCTTAAAGTTGTAATGCTTTGCCATCAGGTCCTGATATCGTGCTAATCTCTGCTCACCTGTTGCTATGAGATGGTTCAATGGACTAAAGTCAGGGTCTGTCGGTTCGTTCAGGGAACTTACTAGGGCATTCATGTCTCGGTTCATTATATGCAGCAGAGTTCCTCGACCGTTGGACTCGCTATTATCTATGGCCATGAGGGAGGGTGAGACGTTGAAAGCATACTCTAACAGGTATTGAAGATGTTCAACGAGATAGATGGAGATTTTGACGAGGTGGCGATTAATACTTTTAAAGTGGGCCTTCCCACTGATCATGATTTGAGGAAATCCTTGACCAAAAAGCCCGTACGGAGTGTACGTTGCCTCATGGACCGTATTGACGAGTACAAAAAGGTTGAGGAAGATCAACAGAAGGGTAAGGGTAAGGCGAAGGTTATCCCGCAGGAAAGAAGGGATTTCAGGTCAGACAGGTACCACAACAATAAGCCGAGAAGAGATTACTCTCGGCAGTCCAGCTCAGCCACTCCTCAAGCAGTTAATACTGTATTCCGAGAACCAGTGCACCAACTACTGGAGAAGTCCGTAAGGAACCCTACTTCAAATGGCCCAGTAAGATGGCAGGGGACCCTACGAAGTGGAATCAGAATCTTTTTTGCCAGTACCATCAGAATCTCCCACCTAGAAGTCCCTGTGCCTGACCTTGGAGTTGTAATGCTTTGCCATCAAGTCCTGGTATCGTGCTAATCTCTGCTCAGCTGCGTCCCTGACTTCGTCCACTAGGTCGAGCTGTAAATGCAAAGCTTCGTCATTCGTGCTCTTGTCGTAGTTCTCCACACGGTAGCTTGTTAACCCTACCTCTGCCAGTATGAGAGCCTCACTACCATACGCCAATCGAAACAGTTTTTCCCCTGTCGGAGTTCTCGCCGTTGTCCTGTACGCCCATAAAACACTTGGTAATTCGTCTGGCTATATGCCCTTTGCCCCCTCGAGCCGGGTCTTGATAATCTTAAGCAAGGATTGGTTCGTGACTTCAACCTATCCGTTGGCCTACGGGTGAGCGGGTGATGAGTAGTGATTCTTGATCCCAAGCTGGGAACAAAAGTCTCTAAATGTGTCGTTGTCGAATTGTTTCCCATTGTCCGAAACCAGCACCCTCGAAATTCCATACCTGCAAATAATACTTCTCCACACAAAACTACGGATATTCTTCTCCGTGATAGTGGCTAGAGCCTCTGCTTCCACCCATTTGGTGAAGTAGTCAATACCAACCACTAAGAACTTTAGCTACCTCACCGCTGTCGGGAATGGACCCATGATGTCTAATCCCCATTGTGCAAATGGCCATGGGGCCGTCATAGGGGTAAGTTCTTTCGTTGGTTGCCTTATAAAATTGCCAAATCATTGGCACTTGTCGCAAGCTCTAACATATGTATGGGCATCCTTCTGCATTGTTGGCCAGTAGTATTCTGCTCAGAGTAGCTTGTGCATTAAAGACCTTGATCCAGAATGGTTTCCACAAACTCCTTCATGGACCTCCCTCATCACGTAGTCCGCTTCTTCGCTGCCGAGGCATCTTAGGTATGGTCGGGAGAATCCTCTTTTGTATAAGACTTCTTTAATCAAAATGAACCGGGCAGCTTTAACCTTCAACTTCCTTGCGTCCTCTTTGTTATTGGGTAGCTTGCCTTCCTTGAGATACGCCACTATTGGAGCCATCCAAAAACACTCATTGCTTACCTCCTGCGTGCTAATGTCATCTAATAATGATGAGAGCTGGACGAAGGACAATACTTGTTTAGGGATGATCATGGATTCGGCCGAAGCCACCTTTGCGAGTCGGTCGGCTTCTTGGTTCTCCTCCCTTGGGATTGGAATCATCTTGATTTGGAGGTTATCTGTTCGACCTTTCACTTCCTCAAGATACCTTTTCATTCTTTCATTTTTGCAGTCATAGCTCCCATTAACCTGGCTGATCACGATTTGAGAATCGGAGTATACGACCACACTTTTAGCTCCTGCCGCTATTGCAAGGTCCAGTCCTGCTACCAAGGCCTTGTATTCCGCCTCGTTATTGGTAGTAGAGTAGTCCAGACGGATCATGCATTCGATCTTATCTCCCTCTGGGGTATAAAGTACAACTCCAACACCTCCAGCATGTTTATTGGAAGATCCGTCTGTATGGACTCTCCATATGGGCGTCTCTTCTGCCCCCTGGTCTTTTATGACAGTGAATTCAGCGATGAGGTCTGCCAATATCTGTCCTTTCACGGCTGCCCGTGGTTGGTATCGAATATCGAATTCACTTAGCTCGATCGCCCACAGCGCTATTCGTCCGGCAGCTCCAAGACTACTCATGGCTCTTCGTAAGGGTTTATCTGTCAGGACATTTATGGTATGCGCTTGAAAGTATGGTTTGAGTTTTCGAGCTGCAGTTACTAGAGCAAATGTGAGTTTTTCCATCTAAGGGTATCTCTCTTCTGCTCCTCTCAGTGCCCGGCTTATAAAGTACACGGGCCTTTGTACCTTACCTTCTTCTCTAATGAGAGCTGCACTGGCTGCTGCTGAGGAGACGACACGGTATATGAATAATTCTTCCCTCGGCATAGATGGGCTAAGCAACGGCAAAGGGGAGAGATACACCTTTAACTCTTCAAATTCCTCTTGGCACTCGTCTGTCCATTCAAATGATCTTTTCAGTGTGCGGAAGAATGGGAGGCATTTGTCCGTTACTCTTGATACGAATTTGTTTAAGGCTGCTATTTTGCCGGTCAAGCTTTGTACTTTCTTTACCGTTCTTGGAGGAGATAGTTCTATGATCACCTTTACCTTCTCTGGGTTGACTTCAATGCCCCTCTAGGATACCATAAATCCCAAGAATTTTCCTGCGGTTACTCCGAACACGCATTTGCTCGGATTCAGCTTCATTTTGTATGACCGAACAGTATTGAAAGTCTCCTGGAGGTCCCTCAGGTGATCGGACTCCCGCACGCTTTTTACCAACATATCATCTACGTAAACCTACACGTTTCCGCCAATTTGATGCGTGAACATCTTGTTCATCAATCTCTGATATGTGGCTCCTGCGTTTTTAAGCCCGAAAGGCATTACTTTGTAGCAGAAAAGCCCTTGACTCGTTACGAACGAGGTTTTCTCCTGATCAACCTTATCCAACTTAATTTGGTTGTAGCCGAAGAAGGCATCCATGAAGCTCAAGAGTTCATGTCTTGCGGTGGAGTCTACCAGGGTGTCAATATGTGGGAGTGGGTAATTATCCTTAGGGCAGGCCCTATTTAGATCTGTGAAGTCAACACACATTCTCCACTTCCCATTGGTCTTCTTGACCATTACTACATTTGCCAACCAATCAGGGTAGTACACCTCGTGTATGAAGTCCGCTTCTTGTAGCTTCCGTACTTCTTCTGCTATGGCTCGATCTCATTCAAGGGCAAACACTCGTTTCTTCTGTCGGATAGGGGAGAAAGAGGGTGACACGTTCAACTTGTGAACTATGACCGACGGGTCTATTCCCGGCATGTCCTCGTGACTACATGCAAAAATATCTTGGTTTTCCTTGAGGAATAATGCGAGCGCTTGTCGGACTGTTTGGCTGGCCAAGGTGCCGATTCTTGTGGTTCGTTCGGGCCTAGAATCATCTAGGTGTACTTCTTCTAACTCTTTCATCGGTTCTGCCACCGTTCGCTGTTCCTCGATGCTCATTGCTTGTAGGTAGTTATCCATTTCCATCATGGCGATGTAGCATTCCTGTGCAGCCACCTGATTTCCATGCAGCTCTCCAACTCCGTATTCGGTGGGGAATTTGACCATTAGATAGTAGGTCGAGGTAACAGCCTTCCATGCATTGAGAATGGGTCGTCTGAGGATGGCGTTATAAGCAAAAGAGCAGTCGACCACAAGAAAAGCTACATCCTTGGTTACTTGCTGTGGGTAATCCCCGACCGTCACGGACAACGTGACGACGCCCAAAGGGTAGACCCTTGTCCCTTCGAAGCCAATAAGGGGTGCATTCATTGGGACTAGTCGTTCCCTACCAATCCCCATTTGCTGGAATGCGGGGTAGTAGAGGATATCCGCTGAGCTTCCGTTGTCCATCAAAACTCGATGCATGTTGTAGTCCCCTGCCCGTATGCTGACGACGAGCGCGTCGTCATGCGGGTGGTGAAGGCGTTGTGCATCTTCTTCCGAAAACCTGACGCTGGGGTTATCACGTTGCGTCATTTTTAGTGAGGAACTTGTCAACTGGACGCTTTGAACCATCCGCAAATAGGTTTTTCTGGCCTTTTTGGACGACCCTACAAAAGTAGTGCCCCCTACAATCATCCGTATGTCTCCTACAGGTGGTCTAGGACGCTCGTTCTCCCGTCGGGGATTTTGTTCTTGGAGTTGATCCGTTCTCTCCTTCCTCACAAACCTCTGCAACCTTCCTTGCCTAATGAGGGCTTCAATTTGCTGTTTTAAGTCATAACAATCCGTCGTCTCGTGGCCATGATCACCATGAAAATGACAGTATTTGTCTTTTGGCCTCTTGTTCGGATCTCCCTTCAGCTTGCCAAGAAACGTCAGGGTTCCCTCATCTTTGATCTGCATTAACACTTGGTCGATTGGGGCTGTGAGAAGGGAGAAGTTCGTGAATCTTCCCGCAGGCGGTTTGGGTCGTCGATCTTCCCGTCGCTCTCCGGTTCTAGCCATCTTCCGTCCCTTATCCGGTCGTGTATATTCCTGCCTTTCCCTTTTTCTAGGCTTTTCCTCTCGGGCCAGCAAGGCGTCTTTAGCGTTCATGTACTTCGTTGCCCTGTAAAACACTTCGGACATAGTCTTTGGGTCATTCTTATACAGAGAAAACAGGAACTTACCCTTCCGCAGCCTAATTGTGAACGCTGCTACAAGTATCTTGTCATCCGCTTTGTCTATCAAGAGGGCTTCCTTGTTAAAGCGAGATATGTATGATCTTAGAGTCTCGTCTTCTCATTGTCTAATGTTCATCAGACACATGGTAGACTTCTTATGCCGGTGACTCCCGATAAAGTGTGATATAAACTGTGCACCTAATTCCTTAAAAGTGCCGATGGAATTGGGCGTCAGCCTACTGTACCAGTCCCTCGCAGGTCCTTTCAATGTGGTGGGAAAAACCCTACACATGATTTCATTCGGTACACCCTGAAGATGCATTAGGGTAAGATTCCAAGTGATCTAATGGGTCCTTGGATCCGTCGTAATTCTCCACCTGAGGCATGCGAAATTTTGGGGGAAAGGGGCATGAACTTACGAGCGCTGTGAAAGGCGAATCAGTTCTATGGACTAAGCCATCTAGGTCGCTGGAGATTCGACCCCTTAGGGCGTTCATCATCACATCCATCCATTCCCTCATCTCCTGCGTCTCAGCTGCTATGTGATGTGGTAGGGTGTCCAAGATGGATGACCAGTTAGTGTCTTGCCGTTCCGATCTACTCGGAGTGTTGCTACCCTCAGGCCCTTACAGGTTCCTCCCTTTCGCGCTTGCACCTTCCTGGTCTTCCTCTGGTGCACTTAGGTGTGCATTCCTTTGCCGCAGTTGCTTTTCTAGATCATTATTCTGCTTGGTTAGGCGCTCAACCGCTGCCGCAAGCGTTTGGACTTGCCTCTCTAAAGCTGTGGCGTGCGGTTCGTCGCCTTGATTGTTGGTTGTTGCCATCGATCAAGTGAGTACCATGCAACTTTTTGTCTCAGGGATAGAGCAAAGGCTGATTACCCTCCAGTGTTGATAATGTTCCCCACAGACGGCGCCAACTGATGAAGCCGAAAAATCACCAATAAGCTGCATGTATTCCTAGATTGAAACAACACCTACAAAACAAAAAAAGAAGACCTAACAGAGAGCACCGGTGTGGTGCTGGCCAACAACCCTCCAAAGGTCAAGTTAGAGCTTTTTACAACCCTAAAGTGCCAGAGTTGAGTCAATTATGCATACCTTGATTTATGAGGGTTTTGGGGTATTTATATTAGTGTAGGGTTATCATCCATGCCTTGGCTAGGAAACCCTTTCCTTTTCGGATAGCACCTCTTCGATTCTGCATACCTTATAGAGTTCTTTTCCTTATAGGAGTCTTTTGATTATGGTTAAACGTGTAACGCAAGAACTCTCCTTATTCGGGTTTGCGTGGAGATCAAGCAAAGTCATATCAGACTTATCGCGAGATGCAAGTTGATTCCGGTTAGGAATCCTTAAAGCCTAATCAATACAAATGGAGGCTAGATGTTACAACCGTCCACTACGTATCCTTTTAACATTGACCCGTCGACCCTCCATATGCCAATACCGTACTGTCATGCTTCAAGGAGCGATCCGTCTCCTATTTTATCCTCTTCAATGCTTTCTATTGTTGCTTTGATTTGCATTAGGATTTCAGTGAAAACTGAAAAATATAAACACGCACGCAAATCTCACTGTAGTAGTAGAAATGAATACAGGATTTACACAAATGCTCATCTAATGATTCTAATCACCATATGTTTCTCTCTCTCTCCCAGTGATGGTTGTGGACAATGACATGGAGGAAATTAAAGAAAAGGCAGACGTCTATATTTTATGCAATGAAATCATGAGAACGCAGCGATTGCCAGTTTTGCTGTGTGGTTGATAATTCAGTTTATACTTTATAATGAGGGCGATGGAACATCCAAACTAGTTGCCACTTGCCAAATCAATATTTGCATTAATTGAGTGTGACCTTCACTATTGTTCTCATTGTCCTAACTCTTAATATCATTCTTTTTCTCCTCCTAGCTATGGCATTGGCAGCTTGCTACTATATTATGACCCAAGCGTTGAGGAAACCCAGTTTCTTAGAAACTATTATTGCTCAGATGCACTAGACAGATTTTGAATTTTATTAATGAAGTAATGCAGTAACTTGTTATTAAAAATATATATATATATATATATTTATATTAATTGATGGAGGCGTTTATAGTCACAATCTTTGTAGACAATGCTTAAATTTCAATGAAAATTAGTGCAAATTCTCTTCCTCCCAAAGATATTATTAAGTTTTGCTTTAAATTAAATTTTTTTTTCTTTTTCCTGATATAATTATTTATTTACTTACTTATTCCCACCATTACCTCTGGCTAGCTTCTTGCCTTCCTCTCAAAAAAAAAAAAAAAAAAAAAAAACCTTTGGCTATCAATGTTTGATCAATATAAGAACAAAATTTTAAGATGCCACTTCAGATTATAAAATTATTAGGCCTCGATTGGTTTTGGAATCAATTTCTTCTTAGCAGGTAATTGTAAAGGAAGCAATCTGTTATCATAAAATAAAAGAGTGAAATGAGAAATAAATAAATAAGAACCCTAATGTACTTTTGCCTAAGCGCATTTAATGCTCTTTTTTAATTTTTATTGTTCATGGGTCTTTTTTAAGTGGGCTTTTCTTAGCCTAAGCCCAATGTTAACAACGGATGAAATTGCACAAGGTTGGGTCTCCAATCCCAATTACATTTAACGAAAGGCACTATACACATTGGGCTCATGACCCAATAGGAGCGGCAGACTACACCACATGGTATTGAGCCTCAAGACCAAATAAAATCCCCGTTACATTTGTTTGGGTTTTTTCTTGTCTGAACAAATTAACAAGCTTTCAATCTTCACATCAAATAAATAAGTAAATAATAACAAGCTATTAAGGCCGCATAGCATTCCAGCAAATGGCCTATAAGCCCCTTTTTTTTTTTCTTTTGATATATGTTTGCAAAATAAAGCAGGCGCCTCTTTGGTAGCCGATTTCAAGTTTTTTTTTTTTTGAGATACAATTTCAAGAATGGCTGTTTAAAATGATGTGAAAATAAGAGTTTAAAGTATTCATAATGTAAAAAAAAAAAAAGTGTTTAGTACCATGTTTCAAATAATATATTTTAAAATGTGAATAAACACAATTGTGTTGGTTTGTGTATGTGTTTTAAAAAAAAAAACATGAGTATAGTAAAACTGTAAAAGTATTATTATTTTATTTGAAGAGAGAAAATTCCCTCATTTTATTTGATGAGTATAGTACATGTAGTCTTATCATGTGGAGCCTACAGTTTTTAACATTTACAAAAATGTCATTAAACAAAGTTATTTGAAAACTGAAAACTAGTATGAAAAGTTCTCTAAATTTAATGTTCAAATACTCTAAAATGAAAAATGTAATTTAAACACTCCTAAACTCTTTTTTTTTTTTTTTTCCTTCTTTTGGCCCATAGTTTTCAGTATTTAAACACTGAAAATTTTTATTTAAAATCTCTTACCAGACAAGATCTTAAAAAGCAATGATCTTAGGGCCTATTTGGTAGCAGAGTTTAAAACATAGTTTTTAGTATTTAAGTGTTTAAAACTATGGGTTTTAAAAAAAAATTGTAACAATATTTAACACAGAGCGTTTGAGTCACAATTCCTAATTTAGAGTGTTTAATGTATTTTGAGAACACTTTTAAGTGTTTTCAATTTTCAACTAACAATTTAGAGTGACTTTGTTATAATTATTTTGAAAACCATGTGACCCACATGATGTTGACATCACAAAACAAATAATCATACTAAACACTCAATTGTGTATTTTCAATTTTGAAAAAAAGTTATAGAAACATGGTACTAATTACTTTTTTTTTTTTTTTGCATTACAACTACTCAGAATACTTTTTTTTTTTAACTATACTTTTTATATCACAATTTTCACATAATTTTAAAATCAAAACTTAAACACTGCTATCAAATAGTTCTTATGGCGTGTCTCAATAGCGTTGAGCATTAAATGCCTAACAACCCTAACCCACCTTATTTAGCAAAATCTTCTCCATTTTGATAAAACCAAAGTAAACCTAAGCAACTGAAGATCCCTAATTAGGTAAAAGTACTACCAACTCACTCACCTATGCAAGTTCTTTGCCCAAGGTGTAAAGAGCTATATTATCATTTATTTGTAAAGGCAAGTCTTTCCAGTAAGGTTAATCTCCCATCGGTATAAATAGGATAAGAGTACTATAGGCATAAGTGCTGTGACGAGTTGTTTCCTCGTAGGAAGTATGCCTTGGCCTAGAGTGGATCGGGCGGAAGGTGAAAAAATGGAGTCGCCATTTGGCCTAGCAACACTTACTTACATGCATAGGTCTGGATACGAGATTATAAGTCGGAATTTGGGTACACTTTGGAAAGGTGTTAGGCACCCAAGACCGTCCAGCATGTGGGTCGGTCTCCATTATGTGTTGCTTAGCCATATTTAATTAAAAAATTTATTAAGAGAGCCCTAATCCTTATCCTAAATATACATCATGCACTTAAATAAAATAACACACACAACATGTTAAATATCACATAATAATAGAAAAGGAAACGAATTAAACAAAATCAAACATATGATACTAAAAAGGAAAAGATAACAATTAAATAAACACAAAAGGAAAAATATCACAAATAAACTAAACATGGCAACATTGACCAAATAAAATATGGAAAGCAGATAAACATGAATAATTAACCTAAATAGAGTCAAACAAAATCAAAGAACAAATGGAAAAATTATTAAAACAATAAAAATGAGATTTTTGTCAAATCTAGGTTCAAGGGCGTGTATGCATACTTAACTATGTGTACACATGGCCGAAACCATGCACACACATACTCGATGATGCGTACGCATCCTTTAGCACAGATCTGAAAAAATCACATTTTACAAGATTTGAACAAATAAAGGTATAGCATGTAAGATCAAATAAGCTTGTTATAAACCATAAACACTAAACTAACATAAAGAAATAAAACAAGCATCAACCTAAGCAAATAACCATGAACAAACCAAATAAATATACTAAACTAACATAAAATAAATAAACATGTTTAACTTTACATAAAACTAAAATAATAAAACAAGAACAAGCAAAACAGATTATAATCAGCCCAAAATTAATTTAATACATATCAAACATAATTAAAAACATCAAACAAATCAAACATAACAATTAGAATAAACTATATTAAGAAACTCATGTAAATCATATTATGCAAAGGAGGAGTTTATAGAAAGAACATTCACTTTGCTTAGGATCACAAGTTTGAGATTTTTAACTGACCCCTCAGTTCCTATAACACAAAGATTAGATTGAAAGAGCAAGAATAATCAAAAGAACACAATAGTTTAGGTAATCACAACTCAAGAACCAAAGGTTTTGAAAAGGTTTTGAGAAATTAAATTAGAACATTAGTTTCTGCCTTGAAAAACTACTAGAGAACGGTTTTTAATTTGTATAAAATGTACAAAGGTGTTGTGTATATGTTTATTAAAGATGAACTAGAGTTTGAGACGGAGGAAAAAAAATAAACCCTCTCTAGCTAGGATTTGGATTGGAAACATAAGGTGAGTATTTATACATTAAAACGCTTTTTAGTTTTTAGAGGTCTTTGGGCGTTCTCAAGTGTCTATAGGGGTCAGCCCCCATCAAAGAATGATGTTTTGGGGGCCCAAAAATCATGTTTTAATGACCAAGAAACGTGTCTGTGTACGCAAGTTTTGTGGGTGTGCATGCACCCTTGATTCATGCTTACGCATGTTTTTAAAAATCCCTAATTTTAACTGCTGTGTTGGCCAAATTTTAAATGGTCATAACTCACTCAATATAAATTTAAATTAGGCAAAATTTATGTTCAAATTGAAGCCTCAGTTGTATAATTTCCAATGAAAGAAACCTTACTTAAAAATTCTTTATAGATCAAAAGTTATGGTCAAAACAGTGAGAAATCGTCATTTTTTAACATCGTTTTCAAAGAAATTTGAGCACTTTTGAGTTGTGATTACTTCCAAATTATTGTAAACTCTTTAATTATCCTTAGTTAACATATGTCAAACTCATTATTAGGACTAGAGACCAAAAGTTATTAATGGGTACAAGATGAGATGTCTACAAGTACCCAAAACTCTAACAAGTAGTAAACCATCAATTCTTCAAATGGTCATTCCACACTAGCCATAGTATTCCCATCCGGGTTTTACTTCGAATTTTATCTATTTTGCCTCTATCTTATCACCAAAAGCTTATAAAAAGTTCCACATCCGAAGCTTTATTTTTATTCATATTTTTATATTTTGCTAAAGTAAGTTCTAAAACTAAAAACTGAAAACTGAAAACACTGTAGCAAAATAATTTTTAAATGTGTGAATAGTACCGTGGGACCCATTTTTAATGAAAAAGTTGTTAAAAAGTAAAATTTGTGGGACCCATGAACAGTGCATTTGTGCACTGTTCATGGTTGAAAAGTCCAACCTTGCGGCTGGGTTAAAAAAAAAAAAAAAAAAAAAGAAGCAAACGCGGACGTGGACGCACAGAAGTGCTATCCAAACGCCCTCATTGTAATAAGCTTTATCACTTAAATACTGTAATTTTACTGTACCCTTATTATTTTAAACTTAGATTGCTCTCTCTCTCTCTCTCTCTCTCTCTCTCTCTCTCTCTCTCATAGAATTAATAAAAAAATTAATAAAATGTAAAGAGAATAAAGTATGGGATGGGTAAAATGGGTAAATACCCTTAATTTTTAAACTACATAACAAAATACCCATTTTTCAATGCGTTAAGTTTTATTTATATTTTGCCACTTCAATACTTAAAAATACACATAGAACTCGATTTTGAGGATATTGAGTTTTATATAAAACTCGATTTTATTAAAATTGAATTCCAAAATGAAGGTATTTTGCTAAATACTTTGGAAAGAGAGAAATTTTACTACATAATTTTAAAATTAAGAATATTTACCTATTTTGTCCATATGAGATGTAGGATGTATCGATAAAAGTAGAAATATAAAATAGATAAAGCAACCTTTTAAAGATGGAAACTATTTTTGTTTTTTTGGGCATTTTCAGATGGGATATTCTCCCCTAAAATCTTCATTTACAATTACATAACTCCTTCAAACCAAGCTGTTAACTTCATTTACAATTACATAACTCCTTCAAACCAAGCTGTTAAGGCTTTACTAACTTGGAGTTTTCCAGCAGCATCACTGCTTTAAAGTTTCCTATTTTTTACTTTTCAGCGAGAGAGAGGAGCGGCCATATAAAGCACACGTAATTTCATAATCATGTCCTCCCATTCTCTAGTCTCTACCGAATATTATACTCGCTTTAGTAATTAATTGTAGCCCATATTCCTTCTCTTACTCGAGGTCAGTCTCTCTACGGTACAAACATGAGAAAAGTACCCCAAAACTCCAATAGGCAGCGCTCCATCAATTCTTAAAGCAATTAGTCCTTAGTTTTACGTCTACTTTGTTTGTGTGTGTGTGTGGTGTTTTTTTTTTTTGTATTTGAATGTTATAATAAGGTAGGTTGTACTTGTTTACGATTATTTATGCTTTATGATTGTTTTCTATTTGTCTTATAAAAGTTTGTGAAAGTTATTTAATAATTTATTTAAGATTTTTTATTTATCAATTTTGCTAAATTTTTTTAATAAACATGATCTATTAAATAGTATTTTAGATTTTTTTTAATTTATATTGTTATTTCTAATAAACATGACATATTGATTAGTATTTTAATTCTTCTAAAAAAAAAGATAGGTATTTTAATTAATTGTTGGTTTATTTATAACATCATTATAGTTTGACCTCTAATCGACTAATCCAGCCTTAATTCAAACTCAATACCTTGAAACTACTTTTTTTTTTTTTTTTTTTTTGAAAAATTTAACAGATTCATTTTCCAAACTATGGTCTTCTGTCCCATGCCATCTTTGACCCCAAGTCTCATATCCCTCAATTTATTGATTACTAAAAATCCTTTTATTTATAGAAAATATTACTAAAAATCCTAGTGAATGGTTTTGATTTATATACTATATAATAAAAGTTTGGTTTAAAAAATTATGGTTGCACCGAATGACTCTACCTTTTTTAATTATTAAGAGAATTTAGATTAAACTTTATTACCAAAATACCAACTTATTAATTGTTAAGAAGTTTGCTCTAACAAAGACTCTATTACACGGTTCTCAAAAAAAAAAAACTATTACACAAGTTAAGCAATTTCAAATTCTATTACCAAATTTACACCAAAAATTTATAATACCAAAATTTAAAAGTAGTTTAAAATAAATTAATATCTATTTTAATTATATACCATAATTTGTGTATTAATATATTAAAGACAAAAATACAAAATTGGCCTTCTAATTTTCAGTTTTTGTCATTTCAGTCTTCTAACTTTCAGTTTTGTCATTTCAGTCCTCTAAGTTTCAATTTTTGTCAATGTAATCTTCCGTTATAACTCAGTTATCTTTTTCTGTTAGGTGATCAAAACTACACCGTTTTGACTTTTTTTTTTTAATAATAATTTTCATAGTTAAGAGAAAACTTTAAAAAAAAAAAATGTCGGAAATGGCGAATGCAAATCGATGGAGGGAATCTGCCCCTCCTGTTACTCAGATCTGTATCTCTCATCGCGAAGATCAAACGCTTGAAAAAGGGTAAACTCAGAAGCACCAAATCCTCAAACCACACCGCCGCCGCCGCCGCCGCCATCGATCCCATTCCATAAGATCTACTGCTTCGAATACGAACTCCGACCTCCTCCGTCGATCATGTCGCTCACCGGCCAACCGAACAGCGCTGGATCAGCAGAGGAAGCTCTCGATCGATCCCATTCCACAAGCTTTAATTAAGTCTCTGAGGCTTTTGAGCACAGACTGAGAAAAGAACCCCCAAAACCCAATCCAGAAATTCAAAAAGAAAAGAAAAGAAACAGAGAAAAAATGCAAAACCAATCGTCACCTTCATCGTCACCATTACCATCACCATCACCCTCACCCTCACCTTCACCACCGACACAACACCCCTTCTTCACCACCATTCCAATTCCCAGTCCCAAAGATCACAAAACCACACTCTACATCATCCTAGCCACTTCTCTCTTCTCTCTCCTCTTCTTCCTCTTCCACCTCCACCTCCACCTCCACCTCCACCTCCACCTCCCAAATCCGACCCGATCCATATCTCTTCCCGACCCACCAAACCTCCTCCGACCCTTCCCCTCCCTCCATCGCCTACCTCATCTCCGGATCCGCCGGCGACTGGGGTCGAATCCTCCGTCTTCTCTTAGCCACCTACCACCCCAAAAACCAGTACCTCCTACACCTTGACCTCACTGCTCCACAATCTGAGCGTGATGGTCTCCTGTTCTCTTTCTCAATCTCTCGGTATTGGGCTGAGGTATGGGGTAGGGATTCAATTTTGTTCTTCAATCGTTTCTTAGTATAATTTCGGGGGGTTTTTTTTTTTTTTTGAAATTAACGTTTTCTTAAAATAATAAATTAAAATTTTTAAAAAATGACAAAACAGGTAAATAACGGCAACATTTAATAGATTGTTAAGGGATGATGAGAATAAATGAAACTTAGAAAATTGAAATGACAAAACTCAAACTTAAAGGACTGAAATGAAAAGTAATGAAACTTAGATAGTGAGTTTTGCATTTTTGCCTATATTAAAACTTACCCACTATGCAGCGAGTGTACGAACTACCAAGTGACCAATATATGTATGTATTGCACGACATAAATTAATGCGCTTTTTATTTTTACTCGTTCGTTTATTTTATGTGAAACTCTATTAAAATTTCAAATGACTCATAAATTATGAATATATTAATAAAATATATTTCATTTATTTACATTTGCAAAAAGTCTAGAGAGATATACTTTTATACATTCTTTTTTAAAAAGAATATACTCTTATACATACTTTGCCACAACCAGTACACATGCATGTCAACAAGGGCGAAACTAAGAATTTTTGTTTGGGGGCTAAGTTGTGGCACTAATATATTTATCAAGACAACCCCCACATACATATACCTACACACACTTTTTTTATTATATACACACACTTTTTTATTTGATAAGTCATATATATATAAACACAAAAAAAAAAAAAGCTTAGTATTTCCAATCAAAATTATATTTGATTGCGATTTTTCATAAAATAAAATTCATTTTTTCCATCTTCATAGTGAAATTCTTAAAAAGTTTCATTTTAAATACAAATTATCAAATTTTATACTAAAGTAAATAAAAAATCTTTCAATTGAACTTGTGAATTTTCAAAAACATGAATGATCCAAAACATGAATGAATAAATTAGTCTCCAAACATATTTGAAATTATCTTACTCTAACCTATTATGTAGCAACTAAAGACACATTTCATGTATAGTTTTGGTGACAAGGTTTTTTTTAATGAGTTAATGACTTGTTAATCGCTACATAATGGGTCAAAAAAGACAGATTCAAATATGTTTGATGCCAAACTTTATCAAATATTTAATAAATAAAAGAGCACATTTTTCAATAAAAAATAGAATTGCGAATAATAAAGTTATATCTCTATAACTATTAGATCAATTATGTTTTTTAAGAGCATCATTGAATTAATTCAAATATTTGGGAGAGCTAACTCTTATTTTTATAGACTAAATTTTGAAAACATTAAAATAGTTATATATATATATATATATATATTTTTTTTTTAATTTCAAAATTGGGGGGTGGGGCCATGGCCGCACACCCTTCAACATGGCTCCGCCCCTGCGTGTCAAGTAGTGATTTGATTAATTTTCACAAATATCAGCAGTAATCTTTTGTGTAAGTTATGTAATCTAATCATATATTGACAAATGTACAAGTTATGTCAAAGTATGTGGTAGAGTCAAAAGTGTGATTAAATATATATTTTTATAGACTAAATTTTGAAAACATTAAAATAGTTATATATATATATATATATATATTTTTTTTTTTAATTTCAAAATTGGGGGGTGGGGCCATGGCCCCCCACCCTTCAACATGGCTCCGTCCCTGCGTGTCAAGTAGTGATTTGATTAATTTTCACAAATATTAGCAGTGATCTTATGTATAAGTTATGTAATCTAATCATATATTGACAAATGTACAAGTTACGTTAAAGTGTGTGGTAGAGTCAAAAGTGTGTATCCATTTAGAAGAAGATTTTTAGTCCGTCCTATGTCTATATTTGATTTTATTTTTGGTGTAGGGGTAAGGTATTACATGGTCATTACTCATCAGAGACATGGTTTTTTCCTGCTTGTTTGCATAAGATTTTTCTGATAGTTTTTTTGAAATGAAATTGATGTCCTGATTCTCAAAATAAGAATGGTTGGGCGTTCAAGGTTCAACCGTGAAGTGCCATAAATTTCCTAACCTATAGAAATTAGTTCAGATCTATGTGGAAACACCAAAAAAAGATTACAAGCTAGTTTACACATTCCAATTTAGTTATTAAGTCATAAATTTTCAGCAGAAACCTGTGATCTGCTGGTTTGTTAAGACCCAAATAATAAAACTGCAATGGCCCTTCTGTTTTCATAAACCAACTCAGACTTTCCATTTATATGCGACTTTCCAAAATCTGCTCCATTTACATATATGATATTCAACTGTGTAAAAGAGTCAAGTCTTTCTCAAGTATCTCTCTCTCATACACTATTAAAAGAGAAAAATCTCACCTCTCGATCTCTCTCTCAAGCATCATGGAAAGCAATACTGAAGGCAAGCCTATTTGGTTTCGAGCTTTCGTATTTGTCACATGCACAGTTGTATGCGGTATGGGGGTATATGTAGCACTCGAAGACATATGCAATAGGCACAAAAACCAAAAGGCGACCTTCGTTTTCATTGGAATTATCATGCTGATCATATTTTGGGTTATTGGCTTCATTGCTGTTGTAGTAGACTTTGTCAATTCAATCACTGAAGCTTCCAGAATGAAAAAGGTTGCACCTCTACCAATCTTGGCTTCCGAAGAGCAAACCTTACAGGTCTAGCTACCAAATCATTTGCAGGGGCAGAACAATATGTAGAAAATAATAATAGTAATTGAGTTAATTTAGTGGTTATAGAGGCAACTATTTTTTCCCCCTCAATTTTGATTTGTTATTGTAAATTTTACTCTTACGATTGATTAAGTTTGGATCATTTGTGGTTTTGAAGATTTCATTGTAATTTTTTTATTCACTTTGGTAAAAAATTGGTAATTTATATTAAAAATAAAATTCTTAAGAATTTCACTATGAAGATGCATAATATTTTTATTGAGCATAATTCGTATAAGAGATAATAAGTTCTGCTTTTATTTTTATATTTTTGTATGTCTAATATTGAATTAAACAACTTTTATATGTTTATTAGAGTTCTAAAAATGATAAGTTTTCTTGAACAAAATTAGTAAATATACATACAACAAAATTGATAATTTTGTATGTTATTGTAGGGGATGGTGTTAATTGGTAAAATAGTGGGCCAATCTGCCATCATTGCGTGTCCAAGGTATAACAAAATAATAAGAAGGGAAGAAAGATAAAACCAAAATCTTCAACTAGCTAAGTTAACTCAGTATGACTCAATTGGTTAAAGAGCCCCTTATATGGCTTATACATGGCCAACTTTGCTTAGCTTTATACGTATATAGGCTTGTATGTATAAAATGAGAAAACATATAGCCATTAGTTATTGTCCATCGCACAGATAGTGGGTAAAAATAATGGTAAAATCGGTCAATGACTATAATAACTATCAAAACAGCATCACTACATGCAATACATGCACAAGCATGCATACATAAAAGCACTAAATGCATGTGGTTCTATTTTGTCAAGACTTTGTCACGTCCTTGGAAAGCCAACATCTTACCCAATAGAAAAGTCACACATGCTTACCTTCAGCACTATAAAATAACGAAGGACTTAAGGAAGAAAAATTAATTAGCCATCTCTCTCTTGCTACGATAGAAGTCTCTCCCACTCTCTCTCTCTCTCTCTCTCTCTCTCTCTCTCCAATGTTTCTCCTTTCTTTTTCTCTATTGCAAAACTATACCCCATTTTACCTACTTTTTAAAAAATAGTGGAAAAAATTTTAGTTGAGCTTGGTGTATAAATGTCGTGATAGAAATTCAGTGTCTAAACATTTTTTTTAATGAAAAGATCGTAACTTTTTTAAAATGAAGATAAAATTACTTCTTTTTTATGCAATGTCGTAATAAGGCTTCACCTTAACAACGGTACGTTTGATGGCAAATCTACTTCTATTTTATGTTTTTTTAGTATACGTTGTAAACATTTCTAGTCATTTGAGAGACCTCTACTAGTATACACTTAGACATGACAAAACGGGTTAGAATTTTCTGACTCGACCCGAACCTGATTTTTTTGACCCAAAGTAAAAACAGGTTGACTCATGACCCGACCCGATTTTTTGTGGGTCAACTCAACCCAACCCGGATAACCTGTGACTCGACCCGTTAAAAAATTTGCTAAAAAAATATTTAGACTACGACCTGATACTATGTGCTTAAAGCTCAAAGCACCAGAACCAAAAATCAATAAATTATAGATATAGACAACAGACAAGACGAGACAATAGCTTCACATTCAATTTGACTATTTGAGCCTCACAACCAATAAAGTTTCACAGACATAAGAGAATGAGACAAGACAAAACAAAAGACAACCATTAAAAAAAATCTCATTCAATTTGACTATTTGTACTCCAAACGAAGCAACCTTTCTTAGTTCTCTCAATCTCAAAAAAAAAAAAAAAAAGACTAGTTGTACTCCAAAGCCAAAGGCACAAACGTGAAACGTGGTTCTCTACTCTTGTCTCTTGCACCTTTGCCATTCTTTTCACACTTTCTTAGTTTCACACAAAGCTTGTGCCTCTGCCTTTACCCTTTCAGCTTTTCTCCACCTCTGCCCTCTACTCTCTTCTCTCTGTGCAATTGTGCCTCTACTTTTTTTTTTTAATCTTCTCTTCTTAGTTCTTTCAGTCCTTAAATCTTCAGTCCAATCTTTCTCTTTCTCGACATATATGCTCGGATGCTCCACACTCCACTGCTTTGCTTTCTCACTTCTCTATCTCTTGCCACCCACATGCCACACAGCTTAGATCTCGCCACCTGTTGACCTATTTAAGAGGAGCACAACCACAAATTATCAACTATGGTGAAGGTAAGTTAAATCATTTTCATCATTCTCTTAAATCTCTAAATGTTTTTAGTTTTTGGATTGATTTTTTAATATTATGATTTAGCAATAGTAATATAGTATACTGCTCTGCTAACATAATATTTAATTGTTTGTGTGTTTGATTGTTGAAAAAATTGAAAATGTCATTGACTCATTGTCATTTGGATGAATGTCTTATGTTCACAATTTCTTTAGATGTTTTAAATAGACTAGAATTTTAATTATATATTTTGCTTTGATAATTAGAGCACAGTGGCTTCTTCGGCTATAAATTTGGAAAGTGGTGATGATGCCGTAATTATGGATACTTCTACTAATCCTTCACCATCTTTAAGAGTTAATTCAAAATCAAAGGTTAAGAAACCAAAAAGTGTTTCAGGGGGGAAAAAAAAAAAGGAAAAGCAACGCACTTCTTCAATTGAAACTAAATTTGTGAAATTGCCTATTGATGAAGAAGGATTAAGTAAGGCTATTTGTCAATGGTGTAGGAAATTTTTTTTGGCAGATAGTCATAATGGAACAACAAACTTGCATCACCATCTTCTCAAATTCTTAAAACAAAATGAAGTAAAAAAAGATGGTGAAGAAGAGGGTAGGGTATTACAAAACAAGATAACTCAAGAAGAGTTTCGTGAGATGTTAGCGGAGGCTATCATTAAACATAAGGGGTAATTACACATAACTCACCTATAGTTTGAGCAAAAATCAATTTGTCTACCCGTGGTCTGAAAAGTGTCACTTAACCCACCTGTAGTATGTTTCTGTCAATCTCCGTAACCCACCTCAAGCCCAGCTGTTACAAAAACACATCTTAACCCCAAAACATAACATAACGCGAATCAAAACAACCAAAACTCAGAAACTTTCCAAGAGAGAGACCTGTTGTGAGATCAATGTGTTCTTCGTGGTCTGGAGTGTCTGGAGGGGGAGAAAACACAAGTTTCT
Organism: Castanea sativa; assembly: GCF_040712315.1. NCBI lineage: Eukaryota > Viridiplantae > Streptophyta > Magnoliopsida > Fagales > Fagaceae > Castanea > Castanea sativa. The sequence goes on along the minus strand of NC_134014.1, from coordinate 34,681,557 downwards.
CAACATTGAAGCTAGGGAAGGTATGTGTGACTGCTGTTGATCTGCATTTGGGTTCTTGATGGCATTTTTTTATCACGACCCACCCACATAGTTAGGGTTTGTAAAATTTTCTCAAAATTGGTGTATATTAAATGTGCATTTTGCTATTTATATGTAGAATCACTAATGTACTGTTATGGTTGTTTATATAATGCTAATACCTGAAAGAATCAAGTTTATTTGTCAATGATTACACTTGTTTGTGAACTGTGGGTAGTGTGGTCCCTATGAATTTTTTGAGAATCTGGTTTTGCATGTGTTATATGTGGTCCTTTGTCCATGTGTTGTCTTTTAACAACAAAACAAATTTTATATGAAAAAAAAATAGCACTATGTTTGGATTGTTATCTCTTTTGACTTGTTGTCGTTTTCTACATGTCAGTATGTAAACAAACTACTTATTTTAATTACAAATGGTTGACTTCACATTTGACATTGAAATTCATGTTAGGGGATGTTTTGTGGAGTACCCAACCCCACGATATGTGGGTGGGTTTGTACATACATGGACAGAGATTGACCTTGACAAGTTGAGTTTCTTTGAAATTCGAGATTTATGCCATCTAGTTGGTGCTCTTAAAGAACACAGTAGATATAGGTATTCACTTCCTAAAGGTGATCTAGAGCATGATTTAAGGATCATAGAAACAGATCCAGATGCGGTGAACATGAGTACCCTTCATAGGCATGGCCAGCTAACAAAATCATAATCTATACTGACATAAATGTGGAGCCACTGGCAGTTGAGCATCCTAATGGAGGGGGAGTGGCAGATGGTGGTGTAGGTGGTAATGGAGGGGTGGATGAAATAGATTTGGAGAGTGATTATGAGAGAGCTTTTTTGAAAGAAGAAGAAGATGTTGAGGATGTTGAGGTTGGTGCAAGAGTTGAAGAACCGAATGTTGAAGGAGATGATGATGATGATTGGCTATATGAAGGCCTAGAGGGGGAGGACTTTGGTGATGACATATTTGCTGCTCCAAACTCAGCTCCACAAGGTTCTGCTCTAGAATCAAGTGATGCTCTCAATATAGCCCCAACATTAGGTAATGCTCCCAATACAACCCCAGAATCAAGCAATGAACCCTATGTAGCCCTTGAGTGGGCTGAGCCAGCTCTTGAGGATGACCTAATAAGCATGGATGGGTTTGATGATGAGCAGGTACCTGAACAACCAGAGTTTAATGCTAAGAGTGACATGAGAAATGTTGTACTGAAGAAGGAGATGAAGTTTCCTAATGTAAAAGTATTCAAAGCTGCTTTAAAGGAGTATGCAATTAAAAAACCTGTTGACATCAAATTCAAGCTGAATGAGAGGACCAAGATATCAGTTCACTGCAAGAATGAATGTGGGTGAAGATGTTATGCATCTCAGATAAGTGGAGCTAACATTTCAGATTAAGACCTTGACTGATGAGTGTTCTTGCCCTAAGTCTTTTAAAAATATCCAAGCAACATCAGCTTATCTGTTAGGAGGTGAGTGGTGTACATAACCATGTGATGCAAAATTTATCTATTAACCTAAGTGTAAACCAAGTGTATAGGTCAAAGAGAAAGGCAAAGGATTTGATCAATGGAGATGAGCAACTGCAATATGGTGTCCTTAGGGACTATGCAAAAATGATAAACACTATAGACAAGGGGTACAGGGTTGTACTACAGACACAAATGGCTGATGAGACTTTCCAGCCAAAATTTAAGAGGATATATGTTAAGGATGTATGTTAGATTCAATGCTCAGAAGGTAAGATTTTTAGGTAGATGCAGGTCATTTATAGGTTTAGATGGTTGTCACATAAAGCACATATTTGGTGGGCAAATCTTATCTGCCACTACCAAGGATGCAAATGACAACATTTTTCCAGTAGCCATGGCTATTGTGGAACAAGAAAACAAGGAGTCTTGGATATGGTTTTTGGAAATATTTGCTGATGATATAAGGAGGCCAGAGGAGCTTCAGTTGGTCTTTATTTCTAATAGGCAGAAGGTACGGAAGTTTTGTTCAGTTATACTTTAATGGTTTACTTCGTTTGTTGAACTAACATGTTTTGTTTGTTTGTTTGGTTATTTGCAAGGGCTTATACCTGCAATAGAGACACTATTCCCTACTGTGGAGCATAGATACTGTGTGTAACACATCTACAACAATTTCAAAGTTGATCACAAGGGATTAGAGTTGAAGGATGCATTGTGGAGGTGTGCTACTGCCATAACAGTAAGGGAGTTTGAGAGAGGCATGCAATACATAAAGGATTTGGATGAAGAAGCATATCAGTATCCTGCAAACATTGCACTTGCACAGTGGACAAGGTCACACTTCATTCCTAGGGCCTTAACAGATTGTTTGGTAAATAACTTGAGTGAGTCTTTTAACTCAATGATATTGAAGTCTAGGGATAAGCCTATCTTGGCAATGTTGGAGTGGATTAGGGTTAGACTTATGATTAGGATTTACACAAAAAGGCAAGGGATAGAGAAGTATGCTGGAAAGTTGTGTCGAAGCATACAAGATAAGTTGGAGAAATTGAAGCTTGAAAGCAAGTCATTTAGTGCTACCCCAGTTGGTGGTTTCCTTTATGAGGTAGTCAGTCAGTATGAGAGGCATGTAGTTGATCTTGTCTAGAAGACATGCAGTTATAAGTCTTGGGATTTAAATGGCATTCCATGCAAACATACCATAACAACCATTTATACAAACATTGAGACACCGAAAGACTACACCTACCCATGCTACCATAAAGAAACTTTCATGGAGATATACAAGGAAGTACTTCCTCCCATGCCTAACTAGTTAGAATGAGTTGAGACTGGACAGCCTACTTTCTTAGCACCTCACATATATAAACCACCAAGCAGGCCACCCAAGCAAAGAAAGAGGGCTCCTGATGAGCCTAGGAACCCTTACAAAGCGAGTAGGCTAAACAGACCTGTAAGGTGTGGGAAATGCAAAAAGGAAGGACATAACTCAAGAAGGTGCAAGGCTAGCATCATTGGGGAGACACCATGGCAGAGGAGATAGAGGCTTCGAAGAGAAAAAAAACTGTAAGTAATTGGGATTTAAATAGCAAAAAAAACTTGTTTTTAAACATACAAAGGTATTCATGTACTGAAACTGAGTTTTGTTGCAGACAAGGGGAGGGGTGCCTACACCTAGTACCAGATCTGGATCTGCACCTCAGCCTGCACCCCAACCACCATCCCAACAGCCTACCCAGACTTACAACATAAGATTTGCCACTCAACCTTTATCCTCACAGCAAGGAAATCAAGCTAGGCCATCTCACAAGAGAGCAGGATGGTTCTCTTCCTTATAGCCAGAGTTTCACACACCAAAGGAGACTTGAGATACCCTACTAAGTTCTTCACAGGTAACTTAGTTGAGTTGCTTCTTTCCTGGATGGTTATGTAGATCGAGATATTTTTTAACAAATGGATCTATTTTTTATTTTGTAGCTTTCACATGCAAATAGGAGCACTGGTGGTGTGAGAACTAGAGGATAGCTTGCTACACAAAGGCCACCAAAAATGAATTCAGTGGGTGGAAAGAGTAAAGTCAAGAAATGAAGCGAGTGGGTACGCATGCCAGCATTGGGAGTAAAGGCAGGGGCAGGAGAACATGTGGGCCTGCAGCTAGTGTTTTTTGTGAAGATCACTGTTGGGTTTTTGTAATTATCAATTAGTGTAAAAAACAATCACCTTGTTTTGAGCAATTATATGTGTGTGTGTGTGTGTGTGTGTGTGTGTGTGTGTGTCTATGTAGCTGACCTTGGAATGTGCTTTTTTGTAATTTACTAGAAGTTAAGGTACAATACACTCCAAGTTGTTATTATGGTATGAAATTTTGTGGTATTATATGGAAGTTGTGGTATTATTTGGAAGTTGTGATTGTTATGGTATGGAAGTTGTGGTATTTATTCAAAATAGTTTGTATGGAACATTATTTGTCCAAAATAGTTTGTATGGAACATTATTTGTCCAAATCAAATTATATGGAAGTTTATTTATTGCTGCTACAGATTGTGTCCAAAAAAATTTGTATGGAACGTTATTTGTCTAAAACAGTTTGTATGGAATATTATTTGTCCAAATCAAATTATATGGAAGTTTATTTATTGCTGCTACAGATTGTGTCCAAAACAGTTTGTATGGAATATTATTTGTCCAAAACAGTTTGTATGAAACATTGAATGGTTGTTATGGTATGCACAAAATACTCAATAATTGACCAATTCTTCATTTATTGACACATCAAAACATTACATCAGGAGGCTAGTGCTATTACAATGATCCATGACAAAATGCATGCAAACTTCCACACTCTCTGCTTCTCTTCAGCAAACATGGCATTTTCCTTAGCTTTTGCATAGATAGCTCGAGCCTTTATCTCACTCTCCTTGGCTTTGGCTTCCTCTTCAAGAGCTTTTTTTGTCATTTGCCTAGTTTCCAGAGATGTCCTTTCCCTCTCATTGGCAAGTTGGAGAGCACTCTGAAGCCTAGACATCCTCTCTAGAGCCAAAGGTGCAATTTCATTCCCACGAGGACAAGTTGGGTTATCAAGCCACACAAAGAAAGGACACTTAGGACCAACCTTATAATGGCTACAGCCCAAGAACCTCCTCCCAAAATTATACAAACTCAAACTTGTTCTCAAAATACAAGTCTGCTCATTGTACATATGCCCACATGAACCCAAGAAATTACCATTTGATGAAGACATATCAACAAAACACGATTCCTAGGAAGTACAAATTTAGAGCTTCACACAGTAAGTTGGCACTTGAACAAAATCTGAAACCCTAAATTGAGAACAGACACAAATACTTTGATTTTCTTTACCGAAACTACCTTCCCTAGCTTTGATGTTGTGAAACTTGTATTTTCTCCCCCTCCAGACACTCCAAACCACTAAGAACTCGTTGATCTCACCACAGGTCTCTCTCTCGAAAAGTTTCTGAGTTTTAGGTGTTTTGATTCGCGTTATGTTGTGTTTTGGGGTTAAGAGGTGTTTTATAACGGCTGGGCTTAAGATGGGCTACGGAGATTGACGGAAACATACCACAAGTGGGTTAAGTGACACTTTTCAAACCACGGGTAGGCAAAGTGATTTTCGCCCAAACCACATGTGGATTATGTGTAATTACCCCTAAACATAATTTACCATTTAGCTTTGTTGAGTATGAGGGCATTAGAAAATTTTTCAGCTATCTAAATTCAGATGTTAAACATATTCTAGGAATACTTCAAAAGCTGATGTTCTAAAACTTTACAAGAAAGAGAAGGATGACGTTAAAAATAAGTTGAAATCAATTCCTGGTAGAATATGTTTGACTTTGGATTTATTTACCTCTGTTACAAGTGAGGGATATATTTGTCTTACAGCGCATTATGTGGATGAAAATTGGGAATTGAAAACATCATCTTGAATTTTGTCATATGCCACCTCCACACACGAGAACTCTTTTATTAGAGGAAATTTTAAGTTTCTTGGAAGAATGGGGTATTGAGAAGAAAATATTTTCCATTACTTTAGATAATGCATCTAATAATGATAATTGTCAAGATTTTATAAAGAAAAAGCTTAAAGAGGGAGTATTGTTATGTGATGGTATCTTTTTCCATGTGCATTGTGGTACTCATATATTGAATCTTATTGTTTAAGAAGGATTGAAAGTAATAGATGACTCGTTGATTAAGATCTGAGAAACTATGAAATATCCTAAAGGATCAGAGAGTAGAATGTGCAAATTTGATGAATGTGCAAATTTGATGAATGTGCCAAGATAGTTGGTATGAAGAGAACAAATGGTTTACGTTTAGATGTGTGTACAAGATGGAATGCAACATATGACATGATTGACAGTGCTACGAGATATCGTTCTGTGTTGAATCGTTTAGCAAAGGAAGATGCTAATTTCAAGCATTGTCCATCAAGGGATGAATGGAATAGAGTTGAAAGGATAACTTGGTTTTTAAAACCTTTCAATGACATTACAACTCTATTTTCTGGAATTGATTACCCTACAACAAATCTATATTTTCAAGGAGTGTCTCAAAATGAATTGCTCTTACTTGAAGAAATGGAGAGTCAAGATTCATTTATCAATAACATGCAAAATAGATGAAAGATAAATTTGACAAATATTGGGATTGTTATAGTGTGGTGCTAGCTTGTGCCATTGTTCTTGATCCAAGGTATGTATAAGTTAGATTATGTGGACTTTACTTTCAACAAAATAGAGCCAATTGAACACATTATTGAAATGAAGGCGGAGAGTGTTCAAATTACATTATATAAGCTTTTTCAGAATATGAATGCCCCAAGCCTAAGGCCACTACAAATGTTTCATCTTATGTTGAGAGTTCTAGTCATACTAGCGGTGCTGTGGATGATCCTGATGATGATAAAGATATGAAAGATGATGTAAGTGAATTGCATTTTGTTTGGTATATGTTGTGCTATGTTTTTTTAATAATAAAGATTGTAATGTTGTGTGGTATTATTTTTCATTGCAATTTTTTTTAATGATTAGGAATTTGAGCATTATGAAAGTGGTCGTGGTGCCAAAACAAAAAACAAAAAAATCTCAGCTGGACTTGTATTTAGAAGAGCCTAGACTTAGCAAGAAGAAAAATTCAAAGTTGAAAGTTCTCTCTCGGTGGAAAGAGAATTATAATCAGTTTCTAGAGTTCTCTTTAATAGCACGGGATCTCATGAGCATTCTGATAACCATTGTTGCTTCTGAATCAAGTTTTAGCACTGGGAAAAAAATTCTTACTTCGTATCAATCACGTCTTTTACCTGAGAATGTGAAAGCTACGTTATGTATTAAAAGTTGGCTATATGGATTTGAAGGTAATTTAATTTATTTATAGTCATAATTATTCAATTTTAATTTTTTATTGATTTGCTTTCATGGTACCTTAAATTTTATTAAAATATTGTATTGTAGATAAAGATGCTGACGAAATTGGCCAACTTGAGCTACAATTTGCAAGTATGAATATTTGCAGTGTTGAATCTGCTACCAATATTGAGTAGATTGAGATTGAGGTGTAATTCTTATAAAATATTTACTTATTCTTCTTTAATTAGTATGTTATGTTTATTTTTAAATCTTTTTTGTTTAGTTTATCTTTCTAAGTAATCTAACTTTACTATTATTTTAAATGCAACAGGAACACGTGCACTTAAGAAGGCCGATATATGATCCATGAAATGTAGTTTTTTTTCTTTTTCTTTTGTAGGAATGATATTATTAGTGATCTAAACTTGTTTCTTTTAAGATCTATCTCTTTTTGAAGTTGTAAACTTGTAATTATATGCATTTTGACAGTAAACTATTAACATTGAAGACTTTTTCTATCATGAGTTTATTACTATAAATATTATTTATCATGCTCAAAATTATCATAATTGAAAGGATATTAACAAGTGGCATTAAGTGCAATTCATTTCCTTAATTGATTTTATTCATTCTCTCTAAACAGGTTGTCAATGTCATTGATTTGTTTTTTTAATTGAAAAAAAAAAAAAAACTTGTTTGAAAAATACGGGTCAACCTAACCCGACCCACGACCCGATTGACCAGTTTAAAAATGACCCGTTTTGATCGGCAACTCAATTGACTTACAAACCCGATTGATCCGAACTAAACCTGACCCAATCGTACCCGCCCGTTTGCCCATGTTTAAGTATACTATTGAGTTTTTCTTTCCGCCCATAAAGAAATAATGGCCTGTTTAATTTTCTTTCCACTAGGCCTCTTCAATAGGAGGTGATATTTTGTGAGCCCATTACAAGGAGTGGTCAGCTCACGTATGGTGGGTTCCATAGGTGTGTGAAGCCACTCGCTGTCTATGAGTGAAGTGGACTTATAAGATAATTATTAGTGCTTCAATAAGCCTTTTTGTCTCACCCTTATTTAAACAAATATATTAATTTACAATATTTTAATACTAGTATAATTTTGGAGTGATGCACTACTTAATTAAAAATTATATGTAAAAGAAAGAAATCATTTTATTCTAGCAACTAATTTTAATAATCAATGAGTCATTTGCAAATTAACAATCGTACTAAGTACTAACTAATTTATCACATGACAAAAATGTATTAATTTTCAACGTAAAACATACATATTTTGAGCCACCTATCATAAGTATGACATGTACCATGTAAGCTTTACTATATTAAAACACATAATAATAATAATTATTATAATAGATGATCAAAATAAATATTAAATTTTCTTTAAAATGTCTTTAAAATTTTGGTAATAGAAATATAGTTGGAGTAAAATTTTAATTTTTTTTAAGTTAGAAAAACTATCATAATATTAAAAAATTTATTTTAAATCTCTTAAAATTTTTGGTAATTGAGTTTGAGTTGCAAAGAATTTTAAATTTATTTTTTTAACAAAAAATTTAATATTTCTTGAAATTTAGGTAATAGAGGTTTACTTGGAATAAACTATCATATTAACTAATAAGCAATTTGATGTTTTGGTAACAAAGTTTCATTTACACTAAATTATCATGAGAGTGTAACCACTTCTTATAAAGAGAAGATAATCAGTTGGCATTACCATAATTTCTTGAACCAACTTTTATTATATAGTATGTGTTTTGAGTTTTTATTATGATTATGTTCATATATTCTAGCATTAAGCATTGATTGTGATTGTTTTTGTCTATGGAATTATATATTTTATTATTTAAAGAAAATATGATGTACTAAGATTTCTAATGGAGAGTTTGCATATAAATAGAATCTAAATTCAATTAATATATATTTGTAAGTTTTAGTTAGCTCAGCTAATAAAATTTCTTATTGTTTAATAAAAGATCTATGATTCGAACTAGTAACTAAAACCTGATTGGTGTCTTTGCTTAATACTAAAGCGCAATTATCATAAAGTGAATGCTATATATATATATATATATATATATATATATATATATATATATAAATAATGACATATAAATGAATTATTAACCATTGTCCTAAGGGCACCGTTAGCATGACCCAAACCTTAGGAAAAATCTAATGGATGCCCTTAGGGTAATGGTTAATAATTCATTTAAAGAAAGTTTTTATGGTGAAAGGAAAAAAAAAAACAATGGGTCATGCTAACAAGTGCTCTTAAGGCATTGGTTAACAATCCACTTTAGGAAAATTTTGATACAATTTTTATGAGAAATGAAAAAAATGTCAAAATATTAATTACTTTTTTCTTTTCCCATAAAAACTTTCTTTATATAAATTATTAACCAATGACCTAAGAGCATTCGTTAGTATTTCACAAAAACAATTAATGTTTTGACAGTTTTTTCCATTTCTTATAAAAATTATGTCAAAACTTTCCTAAAATAGATTGTTAATCATTTCCTTAAGGGAACCTGTTAGCATGTCCCAACGTGAAATGACTTCAATTTTATAGAGTATAAATAGATTATATATTCTAGATATGCCATTAGGCAGCATACTTTTTTCTTTTCTCATAAAAACTTTCTTTACATAGATTATTAATCAATGACCTAAGAGCATTCGTTAGTATTTCACAAAAACAATTAATGTTTTGACAATTTTTTCCATTTCTTATAAAAGTTATGTCAAAACTTTTCAAAAATAGATTGTCAACTATTGCTCTAAGGGAATCTGTTAACATGTCCCAATATGAAATGACTTCAATTTTATAGAGTATGAATAGATTATATATTATAGATATGCCATTAGGCAGCATACTTCAAGCTGGTTGGACCTTGGTTTGACTTTGAGTTTGCAAGTAATAGCTGGGCCTGCGCAGCATTTGGGCTCAAAAATCTAGAAAATTGTGAGTTTCTCAGCTGGCAATTTTTAAAGACCGAAAAGGCTTGCAATTTCAGGACATTAAGAAAAAGTTTGCAAGCTGTTAAAACCTACTGCATTTAACTCCTGTATTAGGCTATTAGCTAGCAAGAACTTGGCAATGATATTGAAATTAGGACAATATGTGTTGGGAGAAGTTGGCAATGAAATTTACTTCTGCACTGAACTTATATATAGTACAACTTAACTAAAAACGTTCGAATCTGTAAATGTAATAGCCTCCACCAAATTCACTTACAGTTCTGCCAGGCATAACCCCATCAATGTTCCAACTTCCAACAATAGCGTTTGGTGGGTACACCAAAAGGCTTTTGAAACCTTAAATGATTCAATTACCAATGGTAGTCCGATTCATCGGCAACAAAATACACCATAAATAGATATAACAGTCTCTCTTTACACTTGTTCCATGGCAGTGACTCGACAATAATAATTTATGAGAGAAGGAAACAAATAATGAAGACAATTCATGACACTATAACAGCATTTGGTAACGCATGCAAGCTCATGCTCTTCTGGTGATTATGTATGGCAAGCAAGAAGTAGCTATTAATAAATAAGCACTGACAAGATGATGCTTAATCTATTGACAAGTCCTCTTATGGTCCCTGGTATAGCCTAGTGCTAATAAGAACAATTAGAAAGAATTTCAGATGTCATTATAGCAATAGTCTGTGTCGTATGTGCCAATCATTTTTCTTGTTCAAAAGGGACCCTTTTTGAGATGACCAAGTATCTGGACGTTTTTAGACCACTTGACAATGGAAAACTCATTCAAATTTTCCCACATGTAGCGCCAAATGCTTACCCAAAAAATACCCAAATGATGGTTCATCTTTTGCATCTTTCAAATGATTTGAGTGCCTTTTTTTTGGCCCAATCAACTCGATTAACCTCTACCTACTGGGTTGCTTTTCAAATTAACTCCACCGGATTTTAGCTCGTGTCCCTTTTCTTGACAAGTTAAAGATTTCATCAAGATTAAGAGAATGTTTATTAATAACACTAAAACTTTTCGTCTTTTCCCTCTTTACTCTTCACCTTTTCAATTGACATTTTTGACCAATCAACTTAAAAAGAAAAGTAAAAGGGAAGCAAGATTTGCAATAGAGACATCTAGTCAGAATAATGGGACGAAAGAATAAAGGTGGAAAAGTAGGCAAAAATTTTGTCAAAGAAGAAGAAAAAGAATAAGGATTTTGGTGAGTAACCAGCATCAAATCACATCCCCCAGCCCCTTTTTTTATATCAATAATGTAGCTTAGATTTGAAATTAATAGCCCCCTAAAAGGCCAGAGCAGGCATATTTTTATTCGGCAGATATAATCCACGGCCAGAAATGGGCCCGTGATCATTTTCTAGCCGACTAATATCTTTTTGACACAATTTTTTAACTTATTCTGTCATTCAATTATGTTATGTAATATAATAAGTGAAATAGGAAGAAACACAAATTAAAGTTCTAATTTTGCAACATGTGTCTTAAATTATTTATTCTTAGATAATTTTATTTCTTAATTTTAAAATTAAATGTGAGACCACATCATAAATATTCATTTAAGTGAGTTATTAAGTACAAAAACTAAAAAGTTGAGAATAAATGAATCGTAAAAAAAAAAATGTGCTTCACAATAAAAAAAATGGACAATTTATATTTTATACTTAATAATATCCTTACAATTTTTTTAAAGAGTTAACAAAATATAAAAATGACTATCAATAGTATTTAAATTATATATAAGAATTATATTATGCATCTTATTGTCTATCTTTAAATGTATTCATGCATATGCATAGAGTTACAAACTAGTATATAATAATAGATGAAACTGAGAGAAACTCAAATTAGAATTCCAAATTAAAGTTATAGTTTTGCGCCATGTATCCTAAATTATTTATTCTTAAGGAGTTTTATTTCTTAATTTTAGAATCAAATGTGGAACCACATCATAAATATTAATCCAAGTGAATTATTAAGTACAAAAGCCAAAGTGTTTATAATAAATGAATCGTAAAAAAAAAAAAAGTGCTTCACAATAATTTTTTTAAAAAAAATATTGACAATTTACATTTTATACCTAATAATATCCTTAAAAAAATTTTTAAAGAGTTAATAAAATATAAAAATGACTATCAATAATATTTAAATTATATATATATATATATGAATTATATTATGCATCTTATTATATATCTTTAAGTGTATTCATACATATGCATGAGATTACAAGCTATTTATGTATAATGTTTTAAAATCTATCGCTTTACTTTTAGATTTAATTATAATTTTGCAATATTTTTAGTAAATAAGCAAACAAGCTTTTAGTAAAAATATATATATATATATATATATATATATATATATATATATATATATATATATATATATTTAGAATCATTTTAGTACAGTAGGATAGTTGGGCAAAGAGCAAAAAAGTTGCAATTTTCTTCTATAATTTTTGTGCTTATTTGTGTGGTATTACACTAAAATTAAAACTTGCCTCCATTTTTTTCCCTATATTTTTTTATAAGTAAGTGATAATAAAGCTTTTCAAATTTGCTCAAATGTTTGGATTAGTTTTTATGTTGAAAAGCTTATTTCACTTAATAACCCTTAATAGTCCTTAATCTTTTATATCAGGTTCCTTCTTTACCAAAAAAAAAAAATGTTACACTTAGAGCATTAACATTGGGGTTGTAGAACCCCCAAATTGCTATTTTTTTTTACCATCAAATCAACAAAAACAAGCATTACCCTCGATGCTAGTTCTAAAAATTTTTGCAACTTAGCTATAGTAAGATGGTACTCTTAGAAGATATTATAGCAAGTTGTGAAATTATTTTTATTATATTTTATTACTCTCTCTCTCTCTCTCTCTCTCTCTCTCTCTCTCTCTCTCTCTCTCTCTCTCTCTCTCTCTCTCTCTCTCTCTCTCTCTCTCTCTCTCTCTCTCTCTCTCTCATAGATTGGCATGGAGATGACGCTATGGTGGAGGAATGGAGATCGTGGTTCATGGTGGAGTTGTAGTTGTGGATGAGTCACAATGGTTTTGTTCTTGGGTCATGGTGGTTGCAGTGATGGTGGGTTTGCTGGGATTTGTTCTTAATTGGGCAAATTTCTTAATTTTTTTAGTTTGTGTTTAGTAGTTTATTTTCCAGGCAATCTTCTGGGTCTTTTATATTCAATATATTTTTGTAAATAATATTTATCTTTCATAATTTTAAAGGGATGATGATGATGATGATGATTATGGTTTATTTTTTAAAAGAAAATTAAGATGAAAGAAAAAAGAAAAGAAAAAAAGGAAACATGGTTGCTGCTTTGTTCTTGGGTCATAGTGGGTTTGCTACTTTGTTCTTGGCTAGGTTGGTGGTGGCTAAATAATGAGTTTTGGTGTGGTGGTGCCTCCTATTGTTGGTGGTGGTGTGGTTGAGAAAGAGACACAGAGAAGCAGTGATAGAGAGAGAGAGAGAGAGAGAGAGAGAGAGAGAGAGAGAGATAGCTTTATATTATTTTATTATATAATTTATATTATTTTAATTGTTGTATGTAAAACTAAAAATTAGAATGTTTGGTGTATTATAAAGTAAGATAATATAATAGATAAAATAGCTTTTTAGATGGCAAAATAAAATTCCTTTTGCAATTCCAGATGCTAATGCTTATAGCAACAACAACACAAAATAAAATAATTTGTTGATCTCAAATTATTGATCTTCAAAATACAATATTTTGTAGTACTACTTTTCCACTAGAATTTAAATTGGTAAGAAAAAAATAAAAACCTTTACATTTTTAACTAATAGACATCATCTTAAATGATATTCATTTAAAAATTTGTACAAACAATAAATTGACCTACAAAAACTATTCCAACCTATATTTAATTGTTTACCGATTTCACTTACCCAAAATTTTAAAAGACAACAAAAATAACCAAAAAAGGAGGGAAAAGAAAAGGAAAAAAAGGGTTAAACAAAACAACAGAGCAAAGATAAGGTCACACAAGGTTCAATGATTCAACCCATCCCACATCATATGAGGTTAAAAAGTGAGTAGGCCCCACCATATGCCATTTCATAAAAAAAATTTAGTATTTGTTCAAAGGGTTTTGGGGAAGAGGGAACCCCACAATACCAAACAGACAGTTTTGGGTTTGCGCTTGTGAGAGTATCTGTGTCTCTCTCCGTGCAGCATTCGTGGGTCTCTCTCTCTGAACACTTAACGTAAACTCTCTCAAAATGGGCGCTCCTCCTCTCTTCTCTTCCTCATCGTTATACTATTCGTCTCTGCTAAAATACGCTCCTCGTGCCCATTCCCTTAACCTCCACCCCCAACTACTTCTTTAGCCATTATTAACTATTTTGATATTTGATATTTCTTCCATAACTACCAACCATGGCCGTTACTGCTCTTTTTTTCTGTGTCGTGGTTCTCTGCGCACCCTTCTTATCGTGCGCCGGGACAGTAACGGAAATTGAAGCCTTAACATCTTTCAAACTCAATCTCCACGATCCACTTGGAGCGTTGAACGGCTGGGATTCGTCGACGCCATTAGCTCCCTGTGATTGGCGTGGAGTCGCGTGCTCTAGCAACCGAGTCACCGAGCTCCGACTGCCTCGCCTCCAACTCGGTGGCCGACTCAGTGACCGTCTCGCTGACCTACCCATGTTGCGGAAGCTGAGTCTTCGCTCGAACGCTTTCAACGGAACCATTCCTCGCTCTCTCTCCAAATGCACGCTCCTACGCTCCGTGTTCTTGCAGTACAACTCGCTCACCGGAAGCATTCCGCCGGAGATTGGGAACCTCACCGGTTTGAAAATCCTCAACCTCGCGCAGAACCATCTCTCCGGCGAGATCTCCGGCGAACTTCCCAGCGGCCTCAACTACCTTGATCTTTCATCGAACGCCTTCACCGGTGTGGTTCCGAGGAGTGTCGCGAACTTGACTCAGCTTCAGCTCATCAACCTCTCGTACAACCAGTTCTCCGGTGAGATTCCGGCGAGCTTTGGAGAGCTTCAACAGCTTCAGTACCTTTGGCTTGACTACAATCTATTACAAGGAACTCTTCCTTCGGCGATCGCGAATTGCTCGTCGCTCATACACTTAAGCGTAGAAGGCAATTCGCTCGGAGGAGTGATTCCGGCGGCGCTCGGAGCTCTGCCGAAACTTCAGGTTCTCTCTCTCTCTCAAAACAATCTCTCCGGTTCGGTTCCCGCTTCGATGTTTTGCAATGTGTCGCTCTATACGTCGTCGCTACGTTATGTTCAGTTAGGGTTTAATGCGTTCACGGACATTGTTAAGCCAGAGACAGTGACGTGTTTCAGTGTTCTCCAGGTTTTAGATCTTCAACACAATCAAATCCACGCCGCGTTTCCTTCGTGGTTAACGAGTATCTCCACGTTAACAAAGGTGGATCTTTCGAACAATTTCTTCACTGGTGTAGTTCCTGCTGAGATTGGAATCGTCACGAAGTTGGAGAGTCTCAACATTGCGAATAACTCGTTTAGCGGTGCAATTCCAACAGAAATCAAGAAATGTAGCTGGTTACAGTATCTAGATTTTGAAGGAAACCGCTTTACCGGTAATGTTCCTGAATTTTTTGGAGAATTGAGAGATTTGAAGGTCTTATCTCTTGGAGGAAATGCATTTACCGGCTCAGTTCCCGCGAGTTTTGGCAACCTTTCGGTGCTTGAGACTTTGAATCTGAGAGCTAACAGGTTAAATGGAATTGTGCCGGTAGAGCTAATGGGATTGAGCAATTTGAGTACACTGGACCTCAGTGGGAACAATTTTTCTGGTATGATTCCTACAAGTATTGGGACTTTGAGTCGGCTAATGGTTCTAAATCTGAGCGGTAATGGTTTTTCAGGGAAAATTCCAGCGAGTTTGGGCAATCTTTTCAGGCTCAGGAGTCTTGATTTGAGCAAACAGAGTCTCTCTGGTGAGTTGCCATTTGAGCTTTCGGGTTTGCCGAATCTGCAGGTTATTGCTGTGCAGGAAAATTTGTTGTCTGGGGATGTTCCTGAAGGGTTTAGTAGTTTGATGAGTTTGCGATATTTGAATCTCAGTGGCAATGCGTTTTCTGGTCACATTCCAGCAAATTATGGTTTTCTTCAGTCATTGGTGGTTCTGTCATTGTCTGATAATCATGTTTCGGGCTCAATTCCACCGGAGCTGGGAAATTGTTCTGGCATTGAAGTTATTGAGCTCCGGTCTAATTCTTTGACGGCTCGCATTCCAGCAGATCTCTCTGGTCTCTCGCGTTTGAGAGTGCTTGATTTGGGTATGAACAATTTAACAGGTGAAATCCCAGCAGGAATTTCTGAATGCTCCTCGTTAACTGCTTTGTTAGTAGACTTCAATCATCTTTCAGGTGGCATACCTGTCTCATTCTCCAAGCTATCAAATTTGACGATGCTGGACCTTTCTTCTAACAACTTAAGTGGAACAATTCCAGCTAATCTTACAATGCTTTCTGGCTTGGTGAACTTCAATGTTTCGAATAATAATCTCCAAGGTGAGATCCCCCTAATGCTGGGTTCTCGATTCAACAATCCATCTGCATTTGCGGGTAATCAAGGCTTATGTGGGAAGCCATTGGATCGAAATTGTGTGGATATAATGGATAGGGGTAGGAAGAAGAGGCTGATTTTGTTAATTGTCATAGCTGCTGGTGGAGCTCTCTTACTGTCATTGTGTTGTTGCTTCTACATTTTCAGCCTCTTGAGGTGGCGCAAGAAACTCAAAGAAAAAGCATCTGGGGAAAAGAAGAGGAGTCCTGGAAGGGCAAGCTCGGGAGCAAGTGGAGGTCGTGGAAGCACTGATAATGGAGGGCCAAAGCTTGTTATGTTCAACAACAAAATCACACTTGCAGAGACAATTGAAGCAACTAGACAATT
Organism: Castanea sativa; assembly: GCF_040712315.1. Classification (NCBI taxonomy): domain Eukaryota; kingdom Viridiplantae; phylum Streptophyta; class Magnoliopsida; order Fagales; family Fagaceae; genus Castanea; species Castanea sativa. The sequence goes on along the minus strand of NC_134014.1, from coordinate 34,664,747 downwards.
TGATGAAGAAAACGTGCTGAGCAGAACACGGTATGGGTTGGTTTTCAAGGCCAGCTACAATGATGGAATGGTGCTATCAATCCGCAGACTCCCAGATGGATCACTAGACGAAAACATGTTCAGAAAAGAGGCTGAATCATTAGGGAAAGTAAGGCACCGAAACTTGACAGTCCTTCGCGGATACTATGCTGCTTCACCCGACTTGAGGCTCCTAGTGTATGACTACATGCCAAATGGAAATCTTGCAAGTTTGCTTCAAGAAGCGTCTCACCAAGATGGTCATGTCCTCAATTGGCCAATGCGCCATCTCATTGCACTAGGAATTGCCCGTGGATTAGCCTTTCTACACACTTCCTCAATGGTACATGGCGATGTCAAGCCTCAAAACGTTCTATTTGATGCAGATTTCGAAGCCCATTTATCCGATTTTGGGCTAGACCGCCTCACAATTGCAACTCCAGCTGAAGCCGCCTCAACTTCCACTTCAGTTGGGACTTTAGGCTACGTATCACCAGAAGCAGTTCTAACGGGGGAAGCCACAAAAGAATCAGATGTCTACAGCTTTGGCATAGTTTTACTCGAACTATTAACTGGAAAGCGACCAGTAATGTTCACACAGGACGAAGACATTGTGAAGTGGGTGAAAAAGCAATTGCAAAGAGGTCAAATTACAGAGCTATTAGAGCCTGGTTTGCTTGAGCTTGACCCTGAATCATCAGAATGGGAAGAGTTTTTACTAGGAGTGAAAGTTGGGTTGCTATGCACAGCACCTGACCCGCTTGACCGACCCACCATGTCAGACATTGTGTTCATGCTAGAGGGTTGTCGGGTCGGACCCGATATTCCTTCTTCCGCGGATCCAACCTCTCAACCTTCACCGGCATAATCCGAAACCAACGTTAACCATTTTGTTTCTTTTTTCTTTTTCTTTTTCTTTTTTTTGGTTTTTATTAATTTCTCATTGTAACAGTTAGCTGAATTTTTTAGAGGTTTTTGAGGGAACAAAAAAAGAAAAAAGAAAAAAGAAAAAGCTTGCCTTTTTTTTTAATTGGTAATGTTTTTCATGCTTTTGCCATTATTTGCATTTTTTTAACTTGATGCCGACCTAGGGAGTAGGTAGGGTCCACAAGGTTTGAGAGTGTAGTGAAAAATTCAACACACTCCCTCTCACCCCATCACAGTCAACGATTTTGAACAAAGCCTCAGTTATAGTTGGATGAAAAGAAAATGGACAATGATGGGCCCACAAGTCCATTTCCCGCCAAAAGGAAAAGTACTAATTATTTTATCTGATCTGTGTGTTGGTCACGTGGCTTTAAAGACTTCCCGGCTGTTGTGGCGACTGGCGAGTAAAAATGTAGCCGTTAATGGTGTGGGGTCCGAGGTGTACACTCTGGCTCGAAGAACTGTCTTTTCCCAAGGGTAGGGTTGGGTTGGGTTGGGGCATTAGTTTAGTTGAGTACAGCTTCACCGAGTTTTCTATATTATTAGGGTGACACGTGGGTTACTCTGTCGGCCCTCTGTTTTTTTCATTTTTATTACGAGGCAGTGGAGGAAAAAGACACAAGGACCCAAGTTTTCAGGTCCCACTAGCCCCTGGATTAAGCAGGAGGAAATGGGACTTAGAAAGATCAAAACTAGTCAGTCACCAAGCTCAACCACTTTGTGAACTTTTTGTGGATCATGACTCATGAGTCGTGACCCTATTGGAATTGGAATCAATTTTTTTTTATCTGGTTTGAAATCTAGTCTGTTGTGTTGTACCATGTGGAAGTGGAAGTACCAATTATCTTTTTTGGCTTTGCCCTCGATTTAAGTTTCTCAAGTCATGGGGGAATAATAAAAGCCCTGTTTCCACGTCTTTTTTTTTTTTGCTTTACCGGCATTGGAATATATGAAGCAAATAGCAATGACCGAAAGATTCTCCAATTGTCCTTCCATGGCATCAATGACAAATTGATAATTAAGAAATGAGGGAAAAAAGGGAACACAAATAAAATATTCAAAGTGAAATTAAGAACAAGACAAATTGTGTCCAATCCGATGCAGTGACCGTTAAGCATCCTTCTTTTATTTGTTTAATCCTTCGTATTAATTTCTAGATATAAATAATACGGTACGCCAAATCATTTAATAATTTTGTATGTCGCCTCGAAGGTGCAAATTCAAGCACGAAGCTCCGAGCCTCCCAAGTAAAATTAATTTCTAGTTCAAGCTAAAATGCTATGCTCTTATTACTCTCTTCAATGGCAAAATCAGAATATTTCCGTTCCAAATGGTAAGAGTTGACCATCTTTTTCTCTACTTAATTAAGAAGAAAAAGATCCATAAAAAATTTTAAAAGTAGAAGAAGAAGAATTAAAGTAGATGAAGGGTAAGACTTGACCATCCAAAATGCAAAAACTATACTATCTCACCATCCACCACACATTCTTACCTACTGAAAGTCTGAAACAATGTGAGTTCAATAATTCTTACTAAGGCCACGAGATAGAGCTCAGGGCACCCCAATCATAAAATAGTAGTTCCGTGTTTTTAGATTAGAGGGGTACTCCGTACTTGGCAAAAAATTATAATATAATTAGGAGTTTTTTGGCTGAATATTGTAAAAAAGTGAGTTTATTTGTAATATGTGAACTGTTGGAAGTTATTTTGAAAAATTAGAAAAGAAACAATTCTAACAAAAAGTATGAGAGAGGAGAGAGAAATGATATGATGGCTGAAATGAGAAAAAATTTGAATTTCGGTAATAGGGTTACTGAAATTTCTACTGCCCAAATTTGGCTACCTAGATGAAGTTCTCGAAGAAAAGAAGTGCTCGAAAGGAAAAAAGCAATTGTGGAAATCCAATTGCCGAAATTGTAGGGGGAGGAGAGAGAAAATTTTAATAAGAATTTTGGCAATTAAGTTGTCAAAGATGGAGGGGAAAAAAAAAGAATTGTGGTAATGGAGTTGCCTAAAATTGGAAGAGTTAGTCAAAGCAAAACACAAATTCTTATTCTCCAAAAAGTAAAAAGAAATACATAGAATATATTCTTATTCATTCCCAATAAAACCTATTGATATCACACCACATAGAATCTATGTCATGTATAGATTCTTTTTTTGTCTTTTTATTTCTCCCTATCGTTATAAAATGCATCATCAATTTTTGCATCTCCTCACAAAAAGTATTAACATTTCTGATTGTTTTACTTACTTCTGATTGTTTCTTACTTTATTACTCTTCTGCTTTGCTCTAGTATGCACAACTTAGGATTGTACGTTTTGGGTTAATATGAGTTTTTTGCTTTGCTTTATTATCTTACAACTCTAGCAATTAACAGAATTATTATTATTATATAAATATATGCTTTGTAAATATAAGAAGCTAATAATACATTGTAAAATATTATGTACAGTTGTATTAGAGTTAATATTGTTTATATGACTATGATTATAATTATGATTATTCTTGTTGTTGTTGTTAGTAGTCAAATTTTAGATTAATGAATTCTTTATGGTTAGGACTATAAGCATTTTAAGTTATATTTGAAATATACCATAATAAATTGTAAGAGTCACCATATATGAATTTGATTATCTTCTGCAGAAGACTTGTATTCTTTAGAAAACCTGTATTGCAGCAGATTTGTATTATGCTGCAGATCACTTTTCCTTGCATTTCTTTTTCAGCCCAGGCATAAGCCTAGGCTTTTGTTTCTTGGTCTTCTTGGTGGGCCTTTGGGCTTGCTTTCCTCCTTATGGGCTTTTGGGTACGGATTTGCAAAAACGAGTATCAACAATAACTAATTTTACAAATGAGCTATGAAAATTGAGATATAATAAAATTACATTAAAATTGAACCAAGGGACATTTGACAGAAAATCTAATTACAATAACATATATATATATATATATATATATATATATATATATAGGTAAAGGCTTAGAAAAAATTCGATTAGAATTTGAAATTAGAATATAATTTTGAGCTATTTGTCTAAATTTATGTGGGAACCATACTATAATTATACACTTAAGTTTGTACCATATATCCACTTAAGTTTTTTAATCTTTGTGCCAAGTGAGTTAATGAGTGAAAAATACTAAGAATCTAATATTAATGATCTATAAAATAAAAAATAAAAAAACTAATCACATATACTCAATAAAAATCACCACATGTTATATTTTATTAAAAATTAGTAAAGTTTTTTAATTTTTGATGAGTGCAAAATGTGGGGGGTAAAAAGACCCTGATGGGGATGTGGGCCTTTGGGCCATGCTAAGGAAGGCCGACCTGCTCTTGGGTTTGGAATTTGTTAGTACTACGGGTCGGCCCATACGCCGAGGATCCGAGAGTACAGCCGAGGGTGAATTTCTCCTCGGACGGACACTGGAGGACCAGGGACTTCATGGTAAAGGTTGGGGAATGACACGGCCAAGACCAATGGTTAAAAGGGGTGAACCCTTGAATGTCCTGGAAGCACCGATGTTAGGGAAATACCAAAGGTAAAGGCTGCCACATCCGCATTAAAGACCCTGCACCTACCACCCTGGCCGCATTAATGGGGAAGTGACACCTGAACAGTGGAAGGGAAACACGGTTACTATTCAAAGGCACTGAGAAAAGAAATATCTAGGCTAAGGGGGAGTTAGGGCAACACGTGTACAAATTATCAAAAAGAAGAGTATTTAAGGAGCAACCTAGAACAGAAAAAGGGAACGGACTTTTTTTTGTAATCAAAAAGAAAAAGAAAGAAAAGAGGGCAAGAGATAATATAAGAACAACTCTCGGCTTACGTCCGAGGAGGTTGATTTACCATACTCCTTGTTGTTTTCAAGTGTTAGTAATCTTTGACTTGTCATTTAACCCTTAGTCACTTCTAACCTGGGTTCCAAGCCCACACTCTACAAATTCATATTGTTTAAGGCTCGTTGGGCCTGAGCCCGTAACTGTTCTTGGGGCCAGGTGCAATTGCGCGCTTACAATTGGCGCCGTCTGTGGAAAATCTAGTCTAGAAGAGGTAGGGATATTATGGCAGGCTTAGGTGCTCACCATGCAGAGTCACTGGGATCACAGCCGGAAGATCATTTCGAACGTCTTGAACATCGAAGGGATCGTGAGGGGAGTGTCCATACTGAATACCCAGGTGCTAGCCATATTCGTGAGGGGAGTAGCACCACCCACGATGAGGGTTCTAAATCCATGCAGAAGGAAATCAACCGTTTAAAGAGAAAGCTACGCCGCGCCAAGCGTAGGTCTTCACCGTCCTCGTCTAATTCTTCCTCAGAGGAGGATAGGGGAGCTGGCTACAGCTCAAGGTCGTGCTCTCCCACCAGTGCAACATCCTCCGGTGAGGAGGACGACCAGCCAACTCGCAGGCATAAGAAGCCACATTCTAGGGGCTTAGGCAACGATGCTATGAGTAGGGCGTTACATCAGCTCTCCAAATCTCCATTTGCACGGAGGATTGAGAAAGGAAGGCTTCCCAGAAGGTTCACCCAGCCCTCTTTCACCATCTATAATGGCCGGACTGATCCGGTGGAGCATGTGAGTCACTTTAACCAGAGGATGGCGGTGCACTCTCACAACGAGACCCTGATGTGTAAAGTTTTCCCCTCTAGCCTGGGACCTGTTGCTATGAGGTGGTTCAACGGCCTTAAGTCGGGGTCTATCAGTTCGTTTGGGGAGCTCACTAGGGCATTCGCATCACGGTTCATTACGTGTAGCAGAGTACCTCGGCCATTGGACTCGCTGTTATCCATGACCATGAGGGAAGGGGAGACGTTGAAAGCATACTCCGATCGTTATTGGGAGATGTTTAATGAAATAGATGGCGACTTTGATGAGGTGGCGCTTAACACCTTTAAGGTAGGCCTCCCTACTGATCACGACCTGAGAAAGTCTTTGACTAAAAAGCACATTCGCGAGTGTACGTCGCCTCATGGACCGTATTGACGAGTATAAGAGAGTGGAGGAAGACCGACGGCAAGGAAAGGGAAAGGCGAAGGTTATCCGTAGGAGAGAGGAAGGGATTTCGGGTCGGACGGATACCACAACAATGGGCCGAGGAGAGATTACGTTGGACGGTCCGCCTCGGCGGCACCTCGGGCCGTGAACACCGTATTTCGGGGAACCGGTACATCAGTTCTTGGAGAAAGTTCGTAAGGAACCCTTTTTTAAATGGCACGATAAGATGGCGGAGAACCTGCGAAGAGGAATTGTAACCTCTTGCCGGTACCACCGGGATGTGGGCCACACTACGAGCGCGTCGGACTTGTGGAACCATCTGGAGCGGCTCGTCGGTGAGGGAAAATTAAACGGCACTTGTGTCGGCCCAGCGGCGGTCAGTCAAGTTGGCTCAAAAAACCAGAGGAACAATACATCTCGGCCAGCATTGGGAACAATTAATGTTATCTTCGCTGCCCCTGGTAGGACCGGCTCAGGTCCCACTACGGTAATGGCGGTTTCCCATCCTTCGGCCGATGATGTGGGTCGCAGGCCGAAGAGATTGAAGGGTACTTTGCCCGTCTTAGATTTCTCCGAGGAGGATAAGGTGGGGACTATCCAGCCCCATGACGACGCTCTTGTGGTCACCCTTAGAATAGGGAACTATGATGTGAGGAGGGTGATGATAGATCAGGCAGTGCGGAATATCATGTACCACGATGCGATTTAAGGGTTAAGGTTGAAGTTGGAAGACCTTACTCCTTATGATTCGCCGCTTATAAGCTTCGAAGGGAGAGCCGTTGTGCGAAGGGACGAATCCGTTGCCCGTTCAATCCACAAAACGGTTGAGGTGGATTTCATTGTGGTTGACGCGTACTCACCATATACGGCCATCCTCGCCGGACCTTGGCTGCACGCGCTTGGAGCGCGTCTCCTCTACCTTACATGTTAAAGTTAAGTTCCCCTCGGGGGAATGTGTTGAGGAAATCCTCGACGACGATCGGTAGCCGGGTAGTGCATATCGGTACGCGATGTGCACCCGGACGAAGCCGAGACTTCGGCTTTAATCACCAAGGACTTATAGCGAGTTAACGGCTCCTGATTCATGCAGGTGGTGACGGGAGATGAGACACGTTGCGAGGGGTTGGAGAAGTTTCCGGTAGCCGATGACCCGTAGAGATTCTTCCAAGTCGGAGTACTTTTGCCACCCAAGAGAAGATGGAATTGTTAGAATTCTTGAAGGACAATGTTGATGTTTTCGCGTGGGATCCTTATGGAAGCTCCGAGGGGCGTGGATCGAACTTCATTTGTCATCACTTAAATGTCAACCCAGCTATTATTCGAGAAGGCGGCCACCTCGGCGCTCCTCTACAGAGAACATTCGAGGCTGTGAAGGAAGAGGTGCTTAAACTCGAGAAGCTGGTGCTATCAAAGAGGTTTTCTACCTCGAGTGGTTGGCCCATACGGTTGTTGTCAAAAGAAGAATGGAACGTGGAGGGTATGTGTGGACTTCACGATCGAACAAGGCTGTCCTAAAGATTCGTTCCCGATGCCACGTATTGATCAGCGGTGGATGCCAGCTTGTCGGGCATCCTCGGATGAGTTTTTTGGACGCCTTCTAGGGTTACCACCGGATTCCGCAGCATTAAAGGACCGGAGAAAAGCGCCTTCATTACACCAACGGGGAATTATCATTATAAGGTCATGCCATTCGACTTAAAGAATGCTTTGGGGCTACCTATCAAAGAATGATGACCAGAATGTTCGAACGGCAAATGGGGAAAACCATTGAGGTATATGTTGACGATATGGTGGTGAAAAGCAAAACAATACCCTCACACGTGAAAGATTTGGCCGACACTTTTCGGATATTGAGAAAGTACAAGTTGCGCCTCAACGCCTCGAAAGTGCTTTCTTTCGGCGTGGGGTACGGAAAATTTTGGGATACATGATTACTCATAGAGGCATAGAGGTAAATCCGGTGCGAGTCGAGGCTATTCGGGACTTGCGGTCTCCTCGGAACCCAAAGAAATCCGAGAAGCTAACGGGAATGATCGGCGCCTTGAATAGATTCATATCTCGGTCGAGTGGCCGGTGTCGTCCTTTCTTCCAAGCTGTTGAATAAGTGGAAAGGGTTTCAATGGACCGAGGACTACGAGTCGGCCTTTCAACGGCTCGAAGCAATATCTTTCTCGGCCACCCATTTTGTCTCGTCGGAGGCACATAAGATTTTGTTTGCTTATGCTGGCGGTGGCCGTCCACGCGGTCGACTTGGTCGATAAGAGATGATAACGGGGTGCAAAGACCGGTATATTATGTTAGTAAGTCTTTAGGTGAAGCCGAGGTGCGTTATCAACCCTTAGAGAAAGCGCTCCTAGCCGTGGTTAATGCCACGCGAAAGCTTCCCCATTATTTTCGATCTCGCACAGTGGTTGTTCGACCATTGCCCCTCGGCGGTGCTACGTAGTGCGGACTACTCGGGCGAGGATAGCAAAGTGGGGGACCATCCTGGGCTTTTGGTGTTAAATACAAGCCTCGAACCTCGGTGAAGGGCCGGGTCCTCGCTGACTTGGTGGCGGAATTTGCCGAGCCATTGCTTGGAAGAAACTCGAAAGAGGCCCGCATGGGTGAAAAATCGGTTGGGGTAATCACGTTGCACGGTGTCTCGATTTGGGAAGTGTATGTGGATGGGGGGGTTTGCTAATCATAGAAGGTACGAGTATTGGACTTGTTCTAATGTCCCCTGAAGGAATTGTCTTTGAAAAATCTTTAAGATTGGCCTTCTCGGCTACCAACGATGAGGCCGAGTATAGACGATCTTGGTAGGCATGCGAGATGGTACGTAAGATGGGTGGTAAGGAAGTCCATGTCTTCTCGGACTCTCAGCGGTGGTCGGCCGGGTCATGGGTACCATGGAGGCTAGAGACCCACGAATGCGAGAATATTTGGCGGATCGAACGCCGACGGCGAGTTTGATTCCTTCGCCTTAACCCGTATCTCTCGGAGCGAAAACACCCATGCGGACTCCTTAGCCACGGCGGCAACTACCTCGGCTCAATGTTTACCTAGGGTTATCCTCGTTGAGGATTTATTACAACCTACGTTGTCATTGCCAACGCACCTCGCATCCATCTAATAAGGCACTGGACCTAGTTGGATTGACCGGTCATATCTTTTCTTAGGAATGATGTCCTTCACGAGGACAAATTTGAAGGCGAGATAAGATACGCCGAGAAGGCGCCGCGTTTTGGTTGTCGAGGACCGAGCGGACAAACGATCCTTTTCGGGACCGTACTTGTTGTGTGTACACACGACTCAACGGAAGGGCTTACGGAAGGCGCACGAAGGGATTTGTGGTAGCCACACCGGAGGAAGATCCTTAGCCCACGGGGCTCTAACTCGGGGTTATTGGTGGCCCGATATATGCAAAGGGAGGCTCAAGACTATGCCGGGGAAATGCGATCGAGTGTCGAGGTTCGCCCCAATATTCATCGACACGGAGGAGTTCTTAACCCCGCTCGGTCCTTGGCCCTTCGCACAGTGGGGACTAGACATAGTTGGGCCATTCCCGAGGGCAACAGGTAACAAAAGATGGCTTCTCGTGGGAACAGACTATTTCACTAAATGGGTTGTGGCCGAGCCCTTAGCAAATATTAGAGATGTTGACTCCAAGAAGTTCGTCTGGAAAAACATCGTCACTAGATTCGGAATACCACACACACTCATCTCAGACAATGGTGTTCAGTTCGATAGTAAGGCTTTCAGGAAGTATTGTGGTGACATGGGTATCATAAATAGATATTCCACACTAGTTTATCCTCAAGGAAATGGGCAAGCCGAGGCCGTTAACAAGGTCATTGTCAGTGGGCTGAAGAAAAGGTTGGACGATGCGAAAGGCAGATGGGTAGAAGAGCTCCCTCATGTTCTGTGGACGTATCGGACCACACCGCGCAGGTCCACTTGAGAAACGCCATTCTCTATGACTTATGGGGCCGAGGCGGTGATACCTTTGGAATACTGTTTTCCTACCCTAAAGACAAGTTCTTTTAGCCCGGAGAACAATGATGGACTCCTGGAGAAAGGTCTCGATTTACTTGAGGAACGACGCGAGGCAGCTATGGTTCAAATGGCTTACTATCAACAGAAGCTGAAACGAGGATATGATGCCCACGTGAGGCTAAGGCCACTTGCACCTGGTGATCTTGTGCTAAGAAAAGTTGTTGGCACCTCTAAAAACCCAGCCTGGGGTAAGCTAGGACCCAACTGGGAAGGCCCCTATCGCATTGTGTCAGTAGCAGGCATAGGGTCATATCGGCTAGCTGACCTAGATAAAAGAATTGTACCACGCCCATGGAATGTAAATAATCTTAGAAGATATTATTATTAATAAAATGTGCTTTTGTCAATGAACATTTCAAAGTTATGAGTATCTCTGACGCATGCAGCTACTGTTCTTAAGAGTCAAACAGAAACTTGGTTAAGTGCAGTCCTCGGACCACAAACCTTGTGGAAATTGATGTCTTGTCATTTGTTAAACAGAACCTTAGTTATGCCGGGTCTTCGGACCTCCTACTTCGGGGAAATTAACATTTGAAGCTACTGTTCTTAAGAGTCGAAACGAAACTTGGTTAAGTGCAGTCCTCGGACCACAAACCTTGTGGAAATTGATGTCTTGTCATTTGTTAAACAGAACCTTAGTTATGCCGGGTCTTCGGACCTCCTACTTCGGGGAAATTAACATTTGAAGCTACTGTTCTTAAGAGTCAAACAGAAACTTGGTTAAGTGCAGTCCTCGGACCACAAACCTTGTGGAAATTGATGTCTTCTCATTTGTTAAACAGAACCTTAGTTATGCCGGGTCTTCGGACCTCCTACTTCGGGGAAATTAACATTTGAAGCTACTGTTCTTAAGAGTCAAACAGAAACTTGGTTAAGTGTAGTCCTCGGACCACAAACCTTGTGGAAATTGATGTCTTCTCATTTGTTAAACAGAAACTAAGTTATGCCGGGTCTTCGGACCTCCTGCTTTGGGAAAATTAACATTTGAAGTTACAATTTTTAAGAATCAAACGAAAAATTGGTTAAGTCTTATCTTCGGACCACGACTTTGATCAAAGTTAACTTCTTATTATGTCTGGGTGTTAATGTGTTGCTGTTTATTAACTTGGATCTTAAGTTTTATATCTTTAAGTGTTAAGCAAATTTGTGTAAGGAACGGTCCTCGGACCTTACATCCTACTAGAAAAGGTGCTGTACATTACAAGGGTTTAATCGTTATATGACATCTTCTCTTCTTTTTTAATCAAAGGCGTTGTTTAAATATCTCAACCATATCACCTTCTGTTAAATCTTTAATAATGTGCGTATGATTATGTGGAAGTTATGATTGTGCAATCCTTGGGGTTAAATTTGTTTACTCTGAGAAACTTTTGTTATGTATTAATGGGAAACTTTTGCGATAAATATAAAAAGAATAAAGTAAAAACAGATGCAACACGAGTAAAAATCAAATAAAGTTGTTCTTCATTAATCATTTGGACATGCATTACATATAAAGGCTGAACATGGAGAAAGAGAAGCCCTAAGTTAAATCCTAAGCTTTTGGAGGAGGATCTTGCTGAGAAGTGCTGGTTCCCTCTGTCTCTTTCAACTCCAATTCAAAAGGAGACAGAACCTTTTTTTCTTTGTCTGCTACTTTCGTTGGAGGGACATTGGACTCCATGACTTGGCTAAGGCCCTTCTCGGCATCTCCGCCTCCTTCCTTGTCTTTATTGGAACCCGAAGGTTCTGTAGGATCTGGAATTGGCTTCGGAACCATGGGAGGAAGAGCAGGAAGAGTTGTCTCAGGGGTAGGAGTAGTAGCAGGAGCCTCTTCAATCTCCTGTATCTCCAGGGGAAGCCAAATGTTCTCGGACTTCCTCAAATCCGAAGATAGAGGAACTCCTGCTACGTTTAAAGCTTCCCCCCAGACCTTCTAACAGTACTCCCGGCACAAAGCCGCGAAGGCCTCTGTCAGCTGCTCCTCGGTTGTTGCTACCCCTTCCTCGTAGCTCGTACGCCTTGGCGGCCCTCGAAGAGCGTTGGAATGGCTGGCTTTTCCTTCATCGGCGCGAGTTCCTTTTCGGATCCGAGCACTCCCTTTGGGCTTGGGAGAGCTCTTCATCTCTTTCGCGAAGGAGCTTGCGGTTGCCGCTTCTATTTGGGTCTTCATGGTCTTGAGTTTGACTCGACCCCATTTTCTCTCTCCTCGGCTCGGCCACCTCGAGTAAGCTTTTCTTTCTCGGCAAGAGCGGTGCCCGAGGACTTCTCGGATCTCCGGCCTAATCTCCGGCTGATCTGGCCTTCTTCCGAGTGTCTTCTATAAATTTCTCGGCTACAAAGACCTCCTGAATGGCCTGTAACAAAGTGTGATGGAATCAGGAATAATAAACAACTTATGAATATTTTTAAGAGTGGAATCTTCCTAAAAATGGGGAGACTTACCAGCGCTAAATCCCTTTTTAAAGAGAGGAATAGTTGTGGCTGGCTCATTTTTTCCAAGGTCTCCATGTCCTTGGGCAACAGAAGAGGGCGCTCCAACACTTCGGCCAAGTGGTGGGCATGGCCTTGTTGAACCGCCCTTATACTGGACTGGCAAGAGATGGGTGCGCCGTCTAGTCTTAAGTCGGGGGACCAGGTGGTCGGTGCTCGGCGCACTTCGACCTCGTCCCTGATTTCCCCGCTTTCAACTGAGCGGGCCCTACCCTTGCCTTTGTCCAGCTTCTGCTGCTGAACCGGTGGGAGTTGTTGCCGCGGTTTCTTGGGGTCTTTGCTGATCATCCCCTCGGCCTCCCCCTTTCTCTTCTTTTTGGGATCCTCGGCTGGAAGTTTTGGCTCAGTTGGGGGAGGAGGAGGTGGCAAAGTTTGAAGAGCTTTAGACCCCCCCGTCTTTTTCTCGGCAACCTTCGCACCTCTCTTGACTAGGAGATCTTGCATCCTATCCATGTCTTCCTCGGCTTCGTCTTCCGGTTGGGCAACTACGAACCCTACAATTTCGGAGGCCTCGGTAGCTTCTTCCTTCTCGTCTGAAAGCACGACGAATTGATTCCCTCGAGGTCTTTCGGTGTCTTCGAATTGGAATTGATCTATCTCTTCGTCTAGTGTATGAGAAGAAGACACCTGCTCCTCTGGAACAATAGTTGCCTGGGAATGTACGGCGAGGGGAATTGCCGCTATGGCACAGTTGTACAAGACGGTGTTAGGGGCGTCAGGGAGATCGTGGTCGTCCAAAAAGTGGGGCCGGGCTACGTTTATTCTCCTTCGTCTTCGGTCACCGGCGACAATGGCGTTTTCTATCTCTTGGAAGTCCGAGGAAATGGGATCGTACCCTAGGATCAGATGAGCAGCCCTAAGTTGTAGATCTTCGCTAACGAACACCTCGGAGCGCAGTACTCGGTTTAGGTACGCGACGTTACGATGACTCGAAACGAGAGCGCACGTGTTGTTTATCTACAAAAAAGACATCAAAACAAACAAGCACAGTCGATTCACACGAGATATGTAATAAGTTTAAGTAAACATGAATACGCATTTTTGTGTGTGTTAGAGGAAGTTGTGTTGTGGGGAGATTAATCCTATGGCATCGCACACAGGTCCCCCCCATCCGTGGCGGGCAATGGAGGCCGTCGTGCCAGTTCCCAGAGACGATCAGGTGGTCGTCCTTCATGCCTTTGTTGGATTTGGGCAGACAGGAGATCAGCCTAACGACACTAGAACGAGACTTAATGTAGTAACCTACATTGGAGAGTTTATGGGACTCGTACAGAAAGATGACATCGTGCCAGGAGAGGTTTAGACCCATTTGCTCGTTTAGAGCATCGACGCTACCCAAAACTCTAAAAACGTTTGGGAGGCATTGATTGGGACATAACCGGTGGTTGCGAAGGTACTCCCTAGTTATAGGTTTCATTGGGAGGGTCATCCCACCCTCTATAAAGGCTATCATTGGGATGATAACCTCTCCCTCCTTCCTAGAATCGGCCACGGCTTCCGCCGGACAATATTCTAGACCTACGTCGCTGGGAATACGGTACTTGGCCCTAAAGCCTTCCATCCCAGCGGCGGTATCAACTAGACACTTGAATCTTCCCATTACAGAGGAACGAAAGAATAAACTCTAAGAGGGAGAACGTTTATAGGGACGGCGGGGACAAGGTCCGAGGAGAAAAGGTTAAGAATAGAAAGAGTAAGAACTTACAAAGTTGAAGGTGTGCAAATTTCCACGGTTTTGCGAGGTAAAGTATGATGGCTGATGTTTTGATGGGATTAGCCCCTGAGGAATTAAATGAAGGCGCAGGTTCCCGAAGCGTCACGACGTGCGGAAAAGCGGCCTCGAAATTACATTTGTCCCGCCCAAATTTTTGTGGAGTAACGAGGACCGTTGGATGCCCATCTCGCCGTTGAACGTGGGGGACAAAGTGTAACTTATAGTAATAAATGCGCGCGTTTTTGAAAATAAAACCGCCAAGTGGCATCTTCTGGGACGCGAAACGATTTCCACACGTGCAACCATTTACGAAGTGTGTAGAGTAAGTTCTCGTCAGATCAAAACCCTATTTTTCTCCTCGGACGTCAAAAATTAGAGTTTTGAGGGGCTATTGTGGGGGTAAAAAGACCCTGATGGGGATGTGAGCCTTTGGGCCATGCTAAGGAAGGCCGACCTGCTCTTGGGTTTGGAATTTGTTAGTACTACGGGTCGGCCCATACGCCGAGGATTCGAGAGTACAGCCGAGGGTGAATTTCTCCTCGGACGGACACTGGAGGACCAGGGACTTCATGGTAAAGGTTGGGGAATGACACGGCCAAGACCAATGGTTAAAAGGGGTGAACCTTTGAATGTCCTGGAAGCACCGATGTTAGGGAAATACCAAAGGTAAAGGCTGCCACATCCGCATTAAAGACCCTGCACCTACCACCCTGGCCGCATTAATGGGGAAGTGACACCTGAACAGTGGAAGGGAAACTTCTGGTTACTATTCAAAGGCACTGAGAAAAGAAATATCTAGGCTAAGGGGGAGTTAGGGCAACACGTGTACAAATTATCAAAAAGAAGAGTATTTAAGGAGCAACCTAGAACAGAAAAAGGGAACGGACTTTTTTTTGTAATCAAAAAGAAAAAGAAAGAAAAGAGGGCAAGAGATAATATAAGAACAACTCTCGGCTTACGTCCGAGGAGGTTGATTTACCATACTCCTTGTTGTTTTCAAGTGTTAGTAATCTTTGACTTGTCATTTAACCCTTAGTCACTTCTAACCTGGGTTCCAAGCTCACACTCTACAAATTCATATTGTTTAAAGCTCGTTGGGCCTGAGCCCGTAACTGTTCTTGGGGGCAGGTGCAATTGCGCGCTTACACAAAATACTAAGAATCTAATATTAATGAACTATAAAATTAAAAAAAAAATTAGAAAAAAACCAATCACATATACTCAATAAAAATCATCACACAACAAAGATCACCACACGTTCTATCTTATTAAAAATTAGGAAAAAAGAATTATCATAAGTAGTATTAAATTTTGGTAAGAATTTTAATATGTGACTAATTACATTTACTTTATAAAAAAATTGACTAATTATTTATATTTTTATAATAAAAATTGTGTTTAATTTTAAATGTATCTATACATATGCATGTGTTACATACTATTTCTTTTTAATAGTTTGACTAATTGTTTATATTTTTATAATAAAAACTGTGTTTAATTTTAAATGTATCAATGTGTTTGCATGGATTATATGCTAATTTAACATAAAATTAAAGTATATGAAATCTATTTAGAATGACTCTTGCCACAAAATTTAGAGTGCATCTAAGCTAATTTAACACATTTAATGAGCTTCCGCTTTAACTTAAAGTGATGTGATGAATTTTTTTTTTTTCCAAATAATTATGAAAACTAAACTATTATGAAAATATATTTAAAGTGAACAACTAATTTTTTAAAACATAGTAAACTATTTCAATGAAATTTATTGTTGAATTTTTTATAAATTATGATAGAAAATTTGGACTAGTTTCAAATTGATTGGAAGCGGTTTTATAAAAAAGAAAAAGATAAATGCTAGAGGTAATTATAAATTGAAGGACACTTGGCATAAATTTTAATTATCTAAAATATAATTAAAATGACACTTGGACACAAATAATGAGTAAACATAACATAGAAATTTATTTATTTTTTTTAGAAGGAGAAATTTATTGAATTGGTTTTATAGATATAGATAGATTTATTCAATTAATCAATTCCCTATTGGCCAGACCGTACGGAACCATCCCCATTCCCCACGATAAGAGTGGGCCTCGTTTGTCCAAAAGAAAAAGAAAAAAGACTGGGCCTCGAGCAGAATAGGTTCAATTTCCAAGCAAAACGCCCTTGCCCATCATAATCAGATGCATCTTCGGCTACTCGCTCATCCACAAAATCACTCATTATTTTTAAGCCCGGATCTAAGCCCAAACTCTATACCTCCATTGATAGCCAAGTCTCAAAGGATTCAGCCCTAGCAACATTTGCGATGGCACAGCCAAGAACTCCCCCTTCCCATTCTATGATACCAATGAAAAGAGAACATTGTTCCATAATGCTTTACTCTTAAAACTCTTTGATTCAAAACCCTTTCCAAGTCCGCTCATATTCAGCCAATTTTGCTAGGCAAGCTTAAACCCTCCTATATTTCAATAATCCAACCAATGTCGTCAAGGAGCCCTTCTACAGGGCTCGAGCAAATTTAGGCCTATACTTTCGTGAAACTGGTATCTCAACTCAATCCTTGTTGCCAAGAGCCTTTTATATAATGACATAATAGTCTGCCTTCCTTTATATTCGTATCCCCTCCATTCTATTATTCTAATAAAATGGCATATGTATTTCTTTATTAAGACTTAAGAGACCCCTGCTAATTTGATCTAGGCTATGCTATTTTATAATTGAATTCTTCGAGACTTAATTCACAAATAGCCCATTATGCCAAGATGAAAGGTTGAAAATCCACAAACACGCATCAGTCTAACCTACTTTCTTCAGCAATTCATTTTAATCCATGGTTTTCAAACTCGCACTGTTCAAAGATACGGTAAACGGAGAGGTTCAAGGTTTTTAAGGTTAGACCAAGATTTAACTGAGGTCAAATCGTGATAATATCATAGTTAATTTAGTAATTAATCAAAATAAAATAAAGGTATTAAATTTGTAAATGTTAGCAAAATTAACTAAAATATCTTAAAAATTGAAACAAACTTTCAATTAAATTTTTATGATATTATTAGGTTGTAGGGATAAAGGGCCCTAATAAGGATATTGGGTCGTGGGCTGCGCTCGAGGACGTCAGATAGCTTGAGGACAGATAAGTACTAGCAAATACAGATAGATTATTGAGCCAAAAAAGAGGTCGAGTCATAATGAGCAATTGATGTTGTTCGAGAAGCGACCCCTTCTCGGCTAGTAGAGTAGAGGCCTGAAGTCCAACTACCCATCACGCACTAGGCAGCAGGCAACCATGCTTAGGAGGATAAGCATTAGAAAGAGATGAGTCAACGGGAAATTGAGAAATATCTAGGAAGAAAACTGCCACTACCGCATTGAATGCTTTGCATCTAACCTCCTGGCCGCATTTAATGTGGAAGTAATACCTGAATGGTAGTTTCCAGTCTTATAGCTGCCCACAGAGACTTTAAGAAGATGCTGATGGGATAAGTATCAAGAAGATTATTAATCTGATCTACACGTGGAAGACTGGGATGAAAGAAGAGGACATATAAAAGGGAAGAACTCCATGACAGGGGATCTGAGATTAAGGGAGAAGAAAAACACTGTGTAACAAAGAACATGAACATTTGTATAAAGTCCAGAGAAATATATAAGAACATACCTTCCTTGGACCTGATTGAGGAGCATTTTTCTTTGTCCAAACTATTTATCTTGTTTATCCTAACACAAACTAGCCTACCACCTAACTCATTGAACGTTCAGTATCAGGCCCACTCTCTAATAAATTCATTGTTTTTGGCTTATTGGGCCATTGACTAAATCGCTTGGGCTGTGGACTGAGTTTGGTCCTTACAATTGGTGTCGTCTGTGGGGAATTGAGCATTCTTGAGCTTGTTCAACCATTGTGGGTTCAGGACCAAACCATGAAAAATCTGTAGGATCCCAACGTCAAGATCATATTCTTAATCTTGAACGAAGGAGAGACCATGAAGTTAGTGTGCACATTACTCATACCAGTCGGAGTCATTCTAGGAGTGGGAGCCATGTGTCTCATGGAGAAGATACTAGAAACCTGCAGCTGGAGATAAATCATTTAAGATGGAAGCTACACCGTAAGCAAAGGAGAGGGACTCCTACAAGCTCGGGGTCTCAATCTGATGATGATGATAGTTATAGACCTAGATCAAGGACGCCCCCCAATAAGCCTTTCTCTTGTGATGAAGATCGCCATCATAGGCGAAGGAGTAGAAGCTTGGCCTATAAGGGCTTGGGAAATGATGCTATGAGCAAGGCTTTGCGCCAAATTTCAAAATCATCGTTTACACGGAGGATTGAGAAGGGAAAGCTTTCTCAGCGGTTTACCCAGCCAACGTTTACCATGTATAATGGAAGGACGGATCCAGTGGAGCATGTTAGTCATTTTAACTAGAGAATGACTGTCCACTCCCAGAATGAGGCGTTGATGTGCAAGGTATTCCCATCTAGTTTGGGACCAATGGTGATGAGGTGGTTTGATGTGTTGGAGGAAGGATCAATTGGCACTTTTCAAGAGCTTACCAGAGCCTTTGGCGCCCGATTTGTCACCTGTAGTAGAGTGCCTCGCCCCCTAGACTCCTTACTATCTATGACTATGTGAGAGGGGGAAACTTTGAAGACATACTTGGATAGATACTGGGAGATGTTTAACGAGATAGAGGGAAGTTTTGATGATGTGGCAATAAGGACATTTAAGGTCAGTCTGCCCGCTGAACATGATCTGAGGAAGTCCTTGACTAGAAAGCTTGCCCGAAGTATGTGTCAGCTAATGAACCGAGTTGATGAGTATAAATGGGTTAAGGAGGATCAGCAACAAGGAAAGGGGAAGGTGAAGGTGATTCCCCAAGACCAAAAGGATTTTAGGTCAGAGAGGTATAACAACAATTGGTCCAGGAGGGATTTTGCTAGACACACTAGGCCTGCTGCTGCCCAGGTAGTCAACATAGTGTTCAGGAAGCCTGTACCCCAAATCCTAGAGAAGATAAAGAATGAACCATATTTTAAATGGCCAAATAAGATGGGATGAGGCCCCATGAAGCGTAATCAAAGTCTTCATTGCCGGTACCATCAAGACCGAGGACACATTACAGAGGATTGTAGGACTTTACGTGACCACCTGGAAAAGCTATTCAAGATTGGGAAGTTGAAGTAGTTCCTATATTAGCCCGTTGGGCAAGGAAGCCAGGTTGGGTCGGCACACTAGAGGGATGCTTCCTCAAGACCACTCCTGGGAACAATCTGTGTTATTCTTGCTGCCCTAGGTCAGACTGGTTTATTTCCATCAAGGGTTATGTCCATAGCAAGGCCGCATGCTAAGGATTTGAGCCCTAATTCTAAGAGGGGAAGAATAGAGGCCCGACTTGCTCTAAGCTTCTCTAACAAGGATAAAGTTGGAACTTTTATGATGATGTCTTGGTGGCTACCTTCCGAATAGGGGGGTATGATGTGAAGAGAGTCTTGGTGGATTAAGGCAGTGGGGCAGAGATCATGTACCTCGACCTGTATAAGGGGTTTAAGCTGAAGCTCAAGGATTTGGTCAACTATGATTCCTATTTGGTGGGGTTTGATGGGAAGACAGTTTTCCCAAAGGGCCAGATTAAATTTTCTGTTTAAGCAGGATCAGAAGTTGTGGAGGTAGACTTTATTGTGGTGGACACATATTTCCCCTATACTACTATCATGGCAAGACCTTGGCTTCATGCCATGGGAGCTGTTTCTTCCACCTTGCACTTGAAGGTGAAATATCCTTCAAGGGACTAGGTCGAAGAACTGATTGGAAGTCAGGCTATAGCCAGACAATGTTTAGTTGCGGCAATTAGACATCAATCTAAGGGTGAATCCTCGGCCACTACAAAAAGGGATTTGTAGTAATCAAAGGAAACAATAGTGTCCTCGGACGCTGTAGCAAAGGGGGAAAGATGTGAAGAGTTAGAGAAATCACTATCAATAATGATGACGAAAAGTATTTTCAAGTGGGAGTTCAACTACCTCCTCGAGAGAAGGAAGAGCTAGTTGTTTTCCTCCAAAGAATGTTGATGTGTTTGCGTGGAGTACTTATGAAGCTCCTGGGGTGGATTCAAATTTCATTTGTCATCATCTGAATGTTAATCCATCTGTCTCCCCTAAGAAGCAATCACCTCGGCACTCTTCTAAAGAACATTCTGATGCTGTCAAAGAAGAGGTGGCGAAACTTAAGCGTGCAGGGGCAATAAAAGAAGTGTTTTACCCAGAATGGTTGGCGAACACGGTGGTAGTAAAGAAGAAGAATGGGAAATAGCGAGTGTGTGTGAATTTCACAGATTTGAACAAAGCTTGCCCCAAGGACCCCTTCCCGATACCTCGGATATACCAGTTAGTAGATGCGACGGTTGGTCATCCTTAGATGAGCTTTTTGGATGCCTTTCAGGGGTACCATCAAATACTATTAGCTCTGGCTGACCAGGAGAAGACCACTTTTGTAGCGTCCAATGTGAACTATTATTATAAGGTGAAGCCATTTGGATTTATGAATGCTGAGTCTACTTATCAGAGGATGAAGACTAGAATGTTTGACCTCGGCTTGGTAAGAATATTGAAGTCTATATAGATGACATGGTGGTGAAAAGCAAGGCAGAGGCTAAGCATGTGAATGACCTCGGAAATATTTTTCAGGTGTTGAGAAAGCATAAGTTACGCCTTAATACTTCTAAATGTTCCTTTGGCGTCAGTTCAAGCAAATTTTGGGGTTACATGGTCACCCATTGTGGGATTGAAGTTAACCCTAATCAGACTAAAGCAATCAATGATTTACAACCTCCTCGAAATCCTAGAGAAGTCCAAAAGTTGACAGAAATGATTGCAACCTTGAATAGATTTATCTTTCGATCTGCAGACAAATATAGGCCGTTCTTCCAACTTTTGCACAAGTGGTAAGGGTTTGAGTGGAATGAAGAATGTGCCCTAGCTTTTCAACAATTGAAGGATTACCTTTCTCGGCCACCTATTATGTTTAGACCCGAGGAGGAAGAGGTTCTTTTTGCCTACATTGCCATAGCTTCCCATGCAGTTAGTTTGGTATTGGTAAGAGTAGAGAATGGAGTACAACGGCCAGTCTATTATGTGAGTAAATCATTGCATGAAGCAGAAGTTCATTATTTACCACTAGAGAAAGTCATTTTGGTAGTGGTGCATCCTACACAAAAACTCCCTCATTACTTTCAAGCTCATACATTGGTGGTTTTAACTCAACTTTCTTTGTAGTTGTTGCTCCGAAAGGCTGATTATACGAGGAGAATTGCTAAGCAGGGGACAATTTTAGGGCCATTTGACATTAAGTACATGCCTCAGACCTCCATTAAAGGACAAGTTCTTGCAGATTTGGTGGCAGAGTCTACTAAGTCTCTAGTAGGGGTAGAGGACTGGGAGCATAACTCAGAAGGAAAGCAATTTGAGACAATTTCTCTACAAGGGCCCTCATCCTGGGAGTTATATGTTGATGGCAAGGCAAATCAAAGAGGTTTTGGAGTAGGGCTGGTTGTAATGTCCCCGGACAAGATCACCATTGAGAAATCTTTAAGGTTAGGCTTCTCAGCCACGAACAATGAAACCGAGTATGAAGCTCTACTAATAGGGATTGCTATGGTTCAAAAAATGGGAGGAAAGGTTGTGGAAGTTTTCTTAGACTCAAGGTTGGTTGTAGGACAAGTAACAGGAGAGTTAGAAGCTAGGGATTTGAGAATGTAGAGGTATTTGAATCAGGCTCGGTGTTTGCAGTCAGACTTTGAATCTTCCACCATACAACAAATCCCAAGAAGCAAGAATACACATGCTGATTCCTTGGCAACCCTGGCAACCTCCTTTGGACAAGACCTACCTCGGGTCATACTTGTTGAGGACCTTCACAAACCCGCCGAGGAGAAGAAGGATAAAATCTAAGTTCACCAGATCATCGTCAGACCTAGCTGGATGGACCTTTTGATCTTATTTCTCAAGGAAGGTGTTTGCTTAATGAGAAGGGAGAGGCAGAAAAGGTATGGAGGAAAGCTCCTTGTTTTTGGTTGTCCAAGGAGCAAAAGCTATACAAACGATCTTTTTTTGGACCATATTTGCTTTGAGTTCATCCTAAGGCAGTGGAGCCACTTTTAGAGGAGTTGCATGAGGGGATATGTGGAAGTCATACAGAGAGCAGGTCGCTATCACATAGAGCCCTTAATCAAGGATATTGGTGGCTGAGTATGCAAAAAGAGGCACAAGAGTATGTAAAAAAGTGTGATCAGTGTCAGAGATTTGCTACGAACATTCATCAGCTTGGGGGCGTACTCAATCTTCTGTCTAGTCCATGGTCATTTGCTCAGTGGGGCTTGGATATTATAGGACCATTTCCTAAGGCTGTAGGAAACCGAAGATGGCTTCTGGTCAGAACTGACTACTTCATGAAGTGGGTGGAAGCTGAGCCACTATCCAATATTAGGGACATAGATGCAAAAAAGTTTGTTTGGTAAAACATTGTTACTCAGTTTGGGATTCCTCGCACCCTCATCTCGGGCTCCAATTTGACAGTAAAGCCTTTAGGATATACTGCTGTGAATTAGGTATTAGGAACAGGTATTCAACTCCAGCTTATCCACAAGGAAATGGGCAGGCGGAAGCAATTAACAAAGTCATGGTGAGTGGGCTTAAGAAGAGGTTGGACGAAGCAAATGGTAGGTGGGTAGAGGAGCTACCACACATTCTCTAGACATATCAGACTACTCCTCATCAGACAACGAGGGAAACATCATTTTCAATGACAACAATGATAGATTATTGGAGAAAATCCTAGATTAGTTGATGAACGAAGAGAAGCTACCATGGTTCAACTGGCATATTATCAGCAAAAGCTTAAGTAGGGGTATGATACAGGTGTGAGGGCGAGGCCATTAGCACCAGGTGATTTGGTATTGAGAAAGGTTGTGGGTACTGCAAGGAACTCATCATGGGGAAAACTAGGGTCCAACTGGGAGGGGTCATACCGCATCACATCGGTGGTTGGTATAGGGGCTTACTTTCTAGAAGGCTTAGATGAAAATGTTGTACCACACTTGTGGAATGTAAATAACTTACGTAGGTATTACTTTTAATGAAAGGCAATCCCGCCATTTTTCGTTTCTAATATTATATGTAATGCTTTTTATTCATTTAAGTATTAAACAGAACCTCGGTTATGCCTAGTTCCTCGGACCACATACCTAGAGTAAATTAATGTTTCTTATTCATTTAAGTATTAAACAGAATATCGGTTATGCCTGGTTTCTCGAACCACATACCTTGGGTAAATTAGCATTTGACCTATCCATAATGGATAAGGAAGACTATTGTCAAATATCCTAACTGAAAAAATGTCCATGAACATCACTTAAAGCATTTGCAAGTATATCCATAAAATACTCTTGGGTGATAAACCTGGTTTCACTAAGCCGTACTCCTCGAACCATATGTTTCGGATAAATTAACACCTCATGTCACTTTTGGAGTTAAGAATGGAGCCTTAAATCACACGCAATCTCGTGAGCTAAGTCTCTCAGGTGCATAACGTATATTTCTAAGTTAAGTTGTAAATTATCTAGTGCTTGGCAGTTAATTTATTAAGTTACCAATTGCATGAGAATTTAACTTTTAGATTACTAGCTGCATAGATATCTATCAAGGTTGAAGGCATTACTACATTTCAATTGGAAGAGGTTATAAATTAAACTTATAGTAATTAAACTATGTTCAATAATGAAACAACATTTTGTTTAGCACAAACATGCGGAGAATGCAAAGAAACCTAGTACTTTTTATTAGATAAAGCCTTGAAAAGGCAACGAGAGTACATGTAAAAAAAAAAAAAAAAACAGAGTCTAAATAGGGTTCTAGGTGGTCTTGGAGGGAGGAGGGTTGGCCTTCACTGCAGTTTGGGCAAGCGCCTCAGGCACTATTGCTTGAGCTGCACCCTTGCCCTTAGGATCTTCCTTGGTGGTAAAGGGGAGTGTGGCAAGTACCAGTACTTGGCCCTAGGATGCTCCCTTCTCCTTGGAGGAGTCCTTGGGTGCAGGTGAAAGCTTGGTTGGCTCGGGAGCTGTCTCCTTCGCTGGTTCCTTATCCTTCTCCACAACGGTTGCTTGGTCAACCTCTTTGGAAGGGACAGTTGAAGCTGGAAGAGCACTGGCAGAAGTAGTCTTGCTGGGCTCGGGAGCTTTGGGGGTAGTGTCAATTCGAGAGCTGGAGGAGCTTGCCACACGAAAGCTGGAGGATAGAAGGCATTTTCTGCCCTCCTTAGTATTGAAGAAGCATCCAGCCCAACTTGGTTCAGTGCTTTATTCCACACTTGGAGGTAGTAGCCTCTGCAGACTCTAGTGACCTGGGCCCTGAGGTTTTCCTTGGTCTCTTTCACCCTAGTATCATAACCCTTTTGCTCAGCCTGGGCTGCAGTCTCCTCTGCCTTCTCCAATTTCTTCTTTAGAGCACCTATCTGCTCCTTGGCAATAGTTAGCTAATCCTCAACTTTACGCAATTGTTGGTGCTGGCCTCTTCCTGCCTCTCAATCCCAGCTAAAGCTGTTTCGGCACTCTTCCTGTCCCTATTTGCCTCAATTAGCTCGACGTTGAGGTCTTTAATCCTCTTCTCAGCTAGAGTAAATGCATCGACAGCAGCTATACGCCATCCCTCTTCCTTCATTTGATTGTGGGCATCATCTACCCACTTCTGGGCGATATGTGTTGCCCGGATCACCTTCAAAAAAGAAAATAAAGAATTTAGGATAAATTCTCTAAGAGCAAGAATAGCATAAATACTATGTAAGAGTTTTTTTTTTTTTTTTTTTTTTTTTTAAAGGAGGACTTACCATGGCCAGATCCCTTTTCAAGGTTAGAAACAATTCATGTTTCTTAAATGTCCTCAAGTCAGCCATGTCTTGAGGCAATAGTATTGGTTGTTCCAAGGCATTAATTACATAGCCCGCCTTCCCCTTTTTGAAGTCTCTGATGGAGAAGTTATGGAGAAGAGGAGCTCCATCCAATACCAAGGGGAGGTCCTAGATTGGGACCCTGGGGTGACGATCTAATGCCCTCTCTATGATCGCCCCTTCGCTTGAAGACTTATTTTGGGCCCCTTTGGCCGTCTTGGCCCCTTTTTGGGGCTCCAGCTCTTTTGAGGGGATGACTTCTCCCTCTTCAACCACGTATTTACCCATCCTGTCCCGTTTCCTTTTCTTATCCGCGGGCTCAGGCGGAGAAGTATAGGTAGGGAGGGGAGTTAGAGGTTGGGTCTGGACAACCACATTGAGGACCGACCCTCTTGTGTGAGACTTGAGGAGCGCGAGCAGGCTCGTTTTTGGCCTCCTTTGTAGCACCATTGCGTGAGGGACGTTGGAAGGTTCTTGGACACTACTAACTTGAGCAAGAGGAAGGTGGTTGAAAGTGGCACTTGAGGGTTCTGAGATTGAAGTTGTTCAAATGCTTCAAAATCTTCCTCGGAATCCGAAACCTCAACTACCTTGACTGCTTCTTCAAAAACTAAGTGGGAGGAGGTTGCTTCTTCCTTGGCACTGCACTGAGAAGGTAGCTCAACCTGGTGGGTTATCTTCAGGTGTGAGGCCAGTCAAGGAATCCCGGAACGGTGACGTTGATTTGGTGCAGCTGAGGATCTTTTGCTTTAATCACGTACTTAGGACTTGGAAAGCTTGTGGAGATGGGCTTGTATCCCAGTATGATGTGTGCTCGCAGTTGTTCGTCAGAGTGGACAAAGATCTCGGACTAGAGTATCCTTGTCAGGTTGAGCTCATTGACAAGATTAAGGTTTGGGGGTGTAAAGCGCTTATCTGAGAAATTTCCAAAAACGAAAGCATCATTAGAGGGAGAAATCGTCAAATAAAGAAAAATAAACTTACAAATTAAAAAAAAAAAGAAAAAAAAAAAGAGAAGAGTAAGAAATAGTTAGTGAGAAAATGGGCAATATTGGAATAGTGAGCTTAAACCTAAGTACCCCACCTGGTTCCCCATCTCATGGTGGGCAATGAAGTCCATCATGCCATTCCCCCAAGACAATCAAGAAGTCTTGGTCCATACCCTTGTTGGTGTCGAGAAGACACGATATGAGCCTAATTTCAGGAGCCCTAGTTTTGAGATAATATCCCTGACCTTTAAGGTTCTAGCAGTTATATATCTAGTTAACATCATGATAGGTGAGGTTTACACCCATCTTCTCGTTAAGGGCATCTACGCTACCTAGTATCCTAAACATATTTGGGGTACATTGGACCGGCAGAGTCGGTGGGTAATAGAAAATCCCTAGTCACTCTACCCATAGGGATCATCATCCCTCCCTCTATGAAGGCAATCATGGGAATTACTACCTCCCCTTCCGATCTCAAAGCATGCCATGCCCCTTGAAGGCAATGCCGGATCGAAACCCCAGTTGGAATGTTATAACGGGCCTTAAAGTTTTCTATGTCCTCTGGGGTACCTACCAAGTTAGCAAACCTACCCATTTGAGATGTGAGTGTGGGGTATTGAACGAGTAAGGTGTAAATTAAGGGCCGAGGAAGAAAAGGTCCTAGAAAGAGAAGGAAGGCTAAAGGCTACTTACGAAAATATGAAAAGGCATCTCGGACTAATTCTTGAGAGTTGAAGCTTCAAAAAGTAAGACGTCCGGACTCTTCAAAGCAACTTATATAGGGATGGGAAAAGAAAGCGGGAGAGTTCCCGCTCAAATCCCCACAAAAACTTCCACCGTAAGATCTTCATCATACTGTAGAATGTAAGGAATAGAGCGCCATATGGAGTAAATGCAGAGGTGTCCCAAATGCTGAAGCGTTAGGAGCGTGCTCCTTTGCAGGTGAAAAGACACCTAGACATGAGGAAATAACACGAGCGTGGGGGGTACAGTTACTTAACGTCAAAATTCCACTTTTCCCAAAAGAGAGAAAGAGTAGAATTTTGAGGGGCTATTGTAGGGATGAAGGGCCTAGATAAAGATATTGGGCCGTAAGCCGCACCCGAGGACGTTAGATAGCCCAAAGACAGATAAGTACTAGCAAAGTCAGATAGATTATTGAGCCAAAGAAGAGGTCGAGTCACAATGAGCAATCGATGTTGTCCGAGGAGCAACACCTCCTTGGCTAGTAGAGTAGAGGCCTGAAGTCCGACCACCCATCACGCACTAGGCAGCAAGTAGCTGTGCTTAGGAGGATAAGCATTAGAAAGAGATAAGTCAAAGGGGAATTGAGAAATATCTAGGAAGAAAGCTGTCACCACCTCATTGAATGCTCTGCATCTAACCTCCTGACCGCATTAATGTGGAAATGATATCTGAACAGTAGTTTCTAGCCTTATAGCTGCCCACAGAGATTTCAGGAAAGTACTGATGAGACAAGTATTAAGAAGATTATCAATTTGATCTACACGTGGAAGGCTGGGATAAAAGAAGAGAAGGACATAAAAAAGAGAAGAACTCCATGACAGAAGAGGGGATCTGAGATTAAGAGAGAAGAAAAACACTATGTAACAAAGAACTTGAACATTTGTATAAGGTCCAAAGAAATATATAAGAACATTCCTTCCTCGGACTTCACTAATGAGCATTTTTCTTTGTCCAAACTATTTATATTGTTTATCCTGACACTAACTAGCCTACCATCTAACTCATTGAACGTTCAACATCAGGCCCACTCTCTAATAAATTCATTGTTTTAGACTTATTAGGCCATTGCCTAAATCGCTTGGGCTGTGGACTGAGTTTGGTCCTTACAAAAGTCAATATGAAATAGTACATTATAAGATTAATAAAAAATAGTACATCATAAAAATAAACTTTATAATAGTCCTTTAAGTAGAAATCATTTCAATTAACTAAAAACCACTTTTAAAATAAATTCATAAATAGTAAATTCCTATGCAATGGTATTATTCTTAAATAACAAGTTAATTTCACAATAAAAACAAATTTAGTAGTATTTAATATGTTAAGAAAGGTGACATAGAAGTTTAGAAACTATAAATCATGTAAATCTAATATAAATTTAACAATATTGCATATTAGCTCACATGAAGCTCACTTGGTCTGTTGATTATGGCTTCAATCTTGGTTCTTATTAAGGGAGAGGTCACAAGTTTGAAGCTTGTTAGTACTTTTTTATTTAATTTTTCCAAATAAGTACAATTCCTTGACCCAATTGAATCGACCTATTGTTCAAATGGTTTTCTAGATTGAACCCCAATTCATCTCAGAATTCTTGTTAGCACATTTTTATTTTATTTTTCCAAATAAGTACAATTCCTTAACCTCGTTGAATCGGCCTATTGTTCAAACGGCTTTCTAGATTGAACCCCGATTCATCCGATTATCTCAAAATTCATGTTTGCCCGATTCTCACATATAAAAAACCAGTTTCATTAGCAGTTCACAATTAACTCTATCAGACCGGCCGGACCAATCCAAGTTTAAAAACCATGTTTTACTCTTTACCATGTTATCACATGCTATTCTCATTCAGAGTATCAAACCCTATTTGACTTGAGTTTTTTAAGTTAGTTTTGAATAAAAGGATTTTTATTTGATTTTTCCAAATAAGTACAATTCTTTGACCCGTTTGAACCGACCTATTGTTCAAACGGTTTTCTAGATTGAACCCTGATTCATCCGATTATCTCAGAATTCATGTTTATCCGATTCTCACATATAAAAAGCCAATTTCATTAGCAGTTCACAGTTAACCCGATCAGACCGGCCAGTCCAATTCGAGTTTAAAAACCATGTTTTACTCTTTACCATGTTACCATATGCTATTCTCATTCAGAGTCTCAAACCCTATTTGACTAGAGTTTTTAAGTTAGTTTTGAATGAAAGGAGGTTCAACATTTTACCTAATTGGGGGTTGCACAATTAACAATAGAATAACAACATCTCTAATTCAATGCCATATTTGGGCATGTTGCAATCAATCGATCTAAGAAAGAAGAGTTGTATCTAAATTTTAGAAGAAATATTAACAAAATTTTTCTGCTGTTTTGACTAGAATAAAAAATAAAAAATATTTCATATACATAGATACAATCAATTATCAACATGTACTGCGCACCTTTGGTGGTCACTTTACAAGTATAAGTGCTCGTGGGGTTGAAGGGTGTTGAGGTTTAAGTTTTCAGGAAGGAGCTTCACACACGTACACATTTAGATTAGGTTAGAATAAAATTTTTATCTTGTATAAAATATAATAAAAATTATCAAAATGTACGTAGATACAATCTGTCTTACCAATAAAAACATCACATCTTATCAAATACAAAAGATTACATATGCTAGTATTTTAATGTGAGTTCAATAATCCTTAATAAGGCCATGAGATTCAGGTTAGGGCACCCTCATAATTATATTAAAAAAAGTAGTTTTGAATGGGGTCGAATTGCTTTTAGATTAAAGGGGTAATTGGCACAAAATTACAGTATAATTAGAACCAAATTTGAATTCTTTAGTAAGCTCTCACTTTAATATTGTAAGTGCACAATTGCACCTGGACCCAAAGACAATCATGGGCCCAGGCCCAATGAGCCTTAAACAATAAAATTTGTAGAGTGTGGGCTTGAAACCTAGGTTAGAAGTACTGGGAGCTTGATAACAGGCTTTTATAAACAAACACAAGTAAATAACGAACGATAATGACAAATGGATCTCCTCGGACTGGAGTCGAGGACTACTTCTTTATTATTTCTCTTTCTTCCTTCAAGATTACAATTTCCTAATTTCTTTCTTTGTTTTTCCTCCCCCTTTTCTTTGGCCTTTACCCCCCTTTTATACTTCCTTCCCTGATACTTTTTGAACAGTGACTAGAAGTTTCCACCTCACTATTCAGGGGTCACCTCCCCATTAATGCGGCCAGGGAGGTAGGTGCAGAGTCTTTAATGCGGAGGTGGCAGCCTTTGCTCTAGATATTTTTCTTAACACTAAGGTATCGAGAAGGTTCAGGGTTTCCCCCTTTAACCATTAGTCTTTCTAGAGTTGAGCTTTGACCTTCATAATGAAATTTTGAATTCTCTAGGGCTTGTCCGAGGAGAAGCTTGTCCTCGGCTGTAACCTTGGACCCTCGGCGTATTGGCCAATTCGTAGAGTTCAATTCTGAAGCAGGTCGGCCCTTCATGCTACAGTCCAAAGGCCCATATGCCCATTTGGGTTCTTTTACTCCCCACAAATATATTATGCAAGAAATTTGTTCATTCTTGATAAGAAAGAAAAAATATGCTAGTTAAATATTACCAATGTGTAATATTAACAGTATGCAAGAACAAGCAACTTGTTCAATTTTTTACCGCTTAATTTCGGGGAACAAAAAAGGAGATAGTTTATTATTTCATAATTAAATTTTCAAATGAATTATGAAAATTGAGATATATAAATGAATCGCCAATTTTTAAGAACTTTTTAAAACAGAATTATACTTGAATTAATAACTTCTTTTGATAAGAAATTTTAATTAGTTTAAAATGGATTAGAATGTCTTGAAGGTAATTTAATAGAAATTTAAAATGTGTGCTATAAGTGGTTTTAAATTGAAGGGAAGGGACATTGGCTGATATTAGAGAATGTGAAATTTAATTACAATGATATTTGCTAAAATAATTAGGGTATGTTAAATTGGTAAGTTAAATTTAATTAAAACACGCTTGCCAAAATAATTAAGAGTGCAACTAAAATCTAATTTAACACATTTAATGAGCTTCCACTGCATCATATAGACAAAAAATTGCTCATTATTAATTGATCTATTTTAGAGAAAAAAAAACATAATTTTTATTATTGTGATGCAATCAATAGAATTAATGTATACACCTTTTTCCAATAATATGAAAACTAAACTATTATGAAAACATATTTAAAAAGAACAACTAATTTTTAGAGCATAGTAAATAAATTCATTGAAATTTATTTTTGAATATTATTATAAGTTTTGATAGAAAATTTGGATTAATTTCAAATTCATTGGAAGTAATTTTAAATAGGCTTTTTATATTAGAATGAGATGGAAGTTTTAAATAGGCTTAAGCCCAGCTCTAAGAACAAACACTATACCTCCATTGACAGTCTAGTCTCAACCGATTCAGCTCTAACAACATTTGGAATGGCACAGTCAAGAACTCCCTCTTCCGAACAAAGTTTCTCTCCAAACTTATCATATATCTTTATATTAGGTGTGAATTTTGAAAATCTAACTATTAGATTGCATGTTCTTATTACATCCTTAATGCTTACAAAATTTCTAGAAAATCAAAGATCAATTGCTATGTCATCAAATAAACGTTATAATTTCAAGTTTTTGTGATCTAAAGTTGTATATAAAAAATAAGTTAATTGATCAAATAATAAACAATATCCAATTTGAACGAAATTTGATACGCATGTTAAAAACATAAGAACTATGAAATTCAACGGTTAGATTTTCAAAATTCACATCCAAAAAAGAAATATATAGGAAATTTAAGAAGTTTTTCTCCAAATTAGTTTGGAGAGAAACTTTGTTCACTCTCATATTACATGGACTGAGCAAATCTGGGCGTATACCTCTGTGCAAACAGGTATCCCAACTTAGACCCCTGCTGCCAAGGGCAATCTCTACGTTCCTCTATTAGGATAGCTCAGGTTAAAATATTCTCTCCCATTATTGTAAGTTGGTAACTATTGAATTATACTAAAAAAAAAAAAAAAACAGAGCCCTGATAATTTGGTCTAGGCTATGCTATTTTATAATTAAATTCTTTGAAACTCAGCCCACAAACGGCCTATTCTGCCAGGATGAAAGGTTGAAGGTCCACAAGTTCGGGTTAAATTAACCTACTTTGTTCAGCAATCCATTTGTCTACGATGTTACCACATGCTATCCTCATTAAGAGTCTCAGACCACATCTAACTTGAGTTTTTAAGCTAGTTTTGAATGAAAGGAGGTTCAGAGTTTTTAAGCTAGTCTACAATCGCTCTTTACCAATGAAAAACATCACATCTTATCAAATACCAAAATATTACATATACCACTATTTTAATCTGAAAGGACCTGGCTCCCAATTTCTAGCACCATGTAACCTAATCATAAACTTTTGCATCTAGCAATGTCAAACTCAGCCTAGATTCTGAATGGAGCACAAAAACATAATGCATGCAGCAATCTGAGTGAACACTCTGAACAACATATAAGTTTTACCTGATGAATCAATGCAACCATGACATAGGTCTTCTAAAATTACCTGATGAAAAAGGGCCCAAATGCAGGATACTCCAAATGACCAAATGATAAATAAAGAAACTAAATCATAATCTTCAGACTTACGGAGACACAACAAATACTCTCATATTTTTTGTTACTTGTCCAAAGCTGAAATTCAGGCTCCATCAAGTACACCCTAACAAGCAACAAATGGCTACAGTACAGGAATCTTAATCTCTCTCTCACACACAGAGAGTTAAAGAATAGACCATACTAGAAACATTTCTTCAAGTACACACACACAAAGACATACAGAAAGTCTAGAAACACAACTTTAAGTACAATAATGACGATCAGAAATGTAAAGTGAACGTTTGACAGGGATCTGCTTCAAAGACAGTTTCTAGACTAGTTTAAGCTAACATCTACAATACGGCAATAGGTAAAGCAACAGCCCAGCAAGCTTTATTTTGAAACTCACCTCCAAATTAGCAGAGAACCTCTTATAAAATGTAATGGAAAGTCCACATACAGAATGAATAACTCGACACAAGATTGCCCACTTAGTATGCGTCACATACCTTGAGCAACGCCTACAACACCAACATCAGCAGCATGCAGAAAACCTTTCTCTAATCTGCTCTGGATTGGCCAGCTCGAGAAGAAAGGATGATACCAACAATGAGACCATACAAGGCCAAGGCCTCAGCAAAGATGAGAATAAGAATCATTCCGACAAAAAGCTTTGGCTGTTGAGCATTAGCTCTGCAGAAAAACAATCAAATTTCAGCGAGGCCCACACTTATTTTTTTGATAGGTAATAAAACTTTTATTGAATAAAATGAACGTCGTGTTCATGATGATGAACACTCTGGACATGAAAAAACACAAAAAGCTCGAGCTAAAGCTAACAGATTGTAGGAAAGCAGAAATTGAAATACATTGTTTAAAACTCCAAATATGAACCCACTGAAATAAAGTACCAAAAAAAAGATGTTTTAAAAGATCTAAGGATCTCTCAATATCTTCAAAGATACTGTTGTTACATTCCTGCCAAACATAACCGATGAGCTCTAGATCAAATGGCACCCCATCCCCTTGTAAGAACAAGATAAAGGCTGAGCTCATGGGCTCAAAACCCACCAAGTGCATGAGTAATCACCAAAAAAAGAAAGAAAAAAAGGTAAGTAAACCTAGTAGTGTCATTTGAATGAATGGTCAATGTCAAAAAGCAGTTCACTTGTATCCTAGGCTTAAAAACAGGAGCATTCATTCAGACAGCTTTGTAGTAGCATCCTCTCTTGTCTACAAAAAATTGCAAGTTGCCAACCAACCTTATACTTGCATCTATTGCACAGAACAAAATAATATGCATCTCCAACCAGTGTTTGCTAAACATTCTGTCTCTCCTTAAGCACTACAATGTATTTTATGCAATATTGTCATTAAGGAAAATGATTGCAGAGATTAACGAAAATCTTCCTTAAGCCCTTAAATTCAAATTGATTGCAACAGAATTTGATAGCACGAAGGAACCAAAATTCATAACAAAAATCATTATTGGTGTCCCTGAGTCAAATGTTTGACAAACACAGAAGGAAGAAGGCCTCTTAATTCATGCTACCAACGAGTTTTTACAATGTCAGATTCAAGAATTTGTCATTATTCCTTATGAAAATAGAACTAGGGGATATGAGGGAGACCACTAAACAACTCTAAGCATAACATACATCAACTGCCAACACAGTCTAACAAGAAAACAGAGAATGCACTCTTGTATTCTCCAAGGGCAGAAGAAAAGAACTGTCTGTAAGATTAAGACTTATAATAAAACGACATACACAATGCATAACACATTAAAAACAAACAATCTATCCTTTTTGTTTCAACTTTGAATACTATGCATAAATTTTAAGGATGTGTTTAGGGGTTTCACAAAAGCTTGACTTGCTAATTGGATCAGGAATGATTCAAGATCAAAACAAAATACAAAAAAACATTTAAAAGCCAAGACATCTTACACAACAACAACCACCAAGCCTTAGTTCCAAATTTTTGGGGTCAGCCATGGATCCTCAACAATTAGCCAACGCCGGTCACATGTCTTTTTTCCACCAGCCATTCCATTATATCCAAAGCCATACTCTTTGTTACTTCCTCAATTAACATATCTTTTTTTCACTACTTCTACTAATGTTATTTTTGGTCTTCCTCTACCCTCTTTCATTCTCTCGGCTTAAATCAACTCACTCTTTCTCACTTGTACATTAATTGCTCGCGGGCAATAAAACCTACAAAATGCTTAAATTTTGAAGTTTCAAAGTTATTTCCAGTTATATGCTCTCTTTAATTTATTCATCATTTCAAATTGTTCTAAAAGTATTCCAAATCCGGTAATATTATTTCAGATAACATTTCTTGTCCAATATAGACTGTGAAAAGTTGTATATTTGAACCCGCAACACAGTTCCAGAATCACACTCATAGATGACTTCATCCTATTGCAAATACATACTCATTTCCCATTACTAGCAAATAGAAATATATATATATATATATAGCGAGAGAGAGAGAGAGAGAGAGAGAGAGAGAGAGAGGGGGGGGGGGGGGAGTACCAACTATAAGGCTAAAACTTATAATAACACGACAATGCATAATACATGAGAAATACAACATCACACCCCTTTTGTTCCAATACTATGCATATACTTTAAGGATGTGTTCAGGGGTAATTGGATCGAGGATAGTTGGAGATCAAAAAATCAATGGCCTGTAAGAAATAAAATCAATGCACAATATAAACAAACATAAAAAAGACAAGGCTGTCTTTCCTCCAGATATTGCTGGAGTAGACAAATGCTTCTGGTGTTTTTTCTTTTGTTTCATCCACTGATTTGCTTGACAGTTGTACTTTCCAAACTCAATAGTTTTGACATATACTGGTTGCAGAGCACACTACCTGTGTGCTTTGGTTCCTTGTATTGGTTTCCCTTACTTTCAATGAAGTTTTGTTACTTAACTAAAAAATAAAAATAAAATCTAAAAGACAAGGCATCTTATACGACAACAATATTACAGTAACGAAGCCTTAGTCCTAAATTGTTAGGGGTCAGCTATGGATTCTCAATAGATATTAGTCAGAGACGGCCACACGTCTTCTTTTCCACCATTCTATTCTATTTAAAGTCAGACTTCGTGCTACTTCCATTACTGACATGTCCCTTTTCACTACTTCTCCTACCATTATTTTATTTTTATTTTTTTTATCTTCCTCTACCAATTTCCATTCCCCCAACTTGAATCAACTTACCATCCTCTTAAATCCTTAAAATGAAAACCGCAACAAACAGTTCCAATTAACTACAATGAACCCATTCTAGAAACACAATTTCTTCACACATAAGCTAATTGTACAAGTACAAGATTCACAGAAATCACACTCATAAGTAACCTCATCCTATTGCAATTACATACACGTTTCTTTCTTAATACTCATTTCCCACAAAAACAAACTATTAACTGATATATGATATATACAAAGAACGATGAATAAAGGGAGAGAGAGAGAGTACCTAACACCGGCATCGCCAACAATACCGATAGCCATACCAGCGGAGAGGCCAGCGAGACCACAAGATAGACCAGAGGAGAGATGGGCATAACCGTCAAAAAGGTAATACGATTTGGCTTTAGGGTTAATCCCGGTACTAATAATAACCGCAATGATCAAACCGTAAATACCTAAGACTCCAGCCATAACAACCGGCACGATCGATTTCATCACCAGTTCAGGTCGCATCACACCCATCGATGCCACCCCAACTCCACTCTTAGCTGTCCCATAAGCAGCTCCCATGCCTTAACATGAACCAAACAAGAATCGCATCATTAAAAACAGTGCTAGTTAAAAAAAAAAATGAAGATTTAAGGACAATAAGTGTGCTTTTACATGAGAAAACTAGGGCAGCCGCAGCTCCGAGGAAGCCGAAGAATGGAGCGGTTTCGTCGCCACTGAATACTGCAGAAGACATTTTTTCTTTCTTTCTTTGTAGGATTTGTTTTTGATTTGGGAAAGTTTGGGAAATTGATCGGAAATTGTTCGCTTTTAGAGAGAGAGAGAGAGAGAGAGTTTGGGAAATTGGTTTTGTTTTTGTTTTTGTTTTTGGTTGTCGAATGGGGTCGAAGGAAAGGAAGCTTCGATGTGGCTTCCCTTAATATGGGCTGTACAGTTTTAACAGTTTTATCAACAAATGGTGACTGTGCTGAAAATTTCAGCCCAAAATTTAAAAATCGATGAAACAAACAGGGCTTGACAGTCTAAATTTAGACTGATGACATGACGCTGTAAAATTTTGAATATGGGCTGAGCTTTGACAAGCCTCGGCCCATAGGAACTGTCAAGCCTTTAATGGAGAAGGCCTCATGCTCCAATAAATAAATTTAATTAAGGTCTGTTTGGTTTGGTGGAAAAGGACGGACGAGGATGGAAACATTCATTCGGAATTTCGGACCTGCCAATTTGGGAGAGAATGTCTTTTACTGCGAATTTACTATTTAGCCCAATCTTTTTTAAACTTCTCTTTAACCCTTATATAATAACAATAAATTTATTCAAATAACATTTTATATCAGTTCACATTTCCATTCTTTTTACTAAACACATAGAGGACAGAAAACTTTAACATTTTCCTTTCATTAACATTCATTTTCTTACCTCAATCAATGCATGAAATCTCAATTTATACTAGGTTTTAGTGGGTGTTACCAAGTAACCTTTGTTGAATTATTTGGATTCAAGTATGGAAATAAAGTATCTTATGAGAATACTTTAGTGGTGGGTTCATTCATCTGAGACTTGTCATAAACTCAAATGTCTCAAGTTCAATCCACTACACTATTAGTTTATGGGGTTCTTAATTTTTAAAGTATCTAATATATCAATAATATCCTCTTCTATTATTTCTCACGTTTAAAAGCTTTTTATTAGTTTGGTTAGCAAATAAGTGTAACTTTATAACTGTAGTTTGCCAAACATTGACAATTTTTCAGTTAAAAGTTCAAACTTTAGTTCCTAAACCATCCCAAATAGAGATTAGTCCCTTCAAAGCAAAGTTTCAATGGGCCCCTCAAGGAGGTTCCTATGTTGTACTGATATAAGCAAATGCACCGGAGCAAGAATTCTACATCTCAATTCTTACTAAACAACAACATTTTTACCTTTTTGTTCGAAGGTGTTTGCAAAAGATAAGGATCCATACTGTTATAGGCTTTTAGAGTCGTGGGTAGTTGTCCATATATATATCCCAGTTCCATCAAAAGTGGGGTACGTTGGGGGTTCTACTTCATCAATATATACACACACAGATAAATAGATAGATAGACCCACCACGTACTTTAGACTAGCTTAGAGTCTCTGGCACCAGCAAAGCATTCCATTGCATATAAAAAATGACACCTATGTAGATCTCTATAATTCTGATCAACTTCAAGCTATCATGAAATCTTCAAGCAGAAATAAAATCACTCGGTATTACCTCTGGTGTATCCATTTTACAGAATGTTTCTCATTGCTAAATCCATTCAAAAGAATGTTAATTTTGTCCCATTTCCTGCTTTACATAACTTGTGAATATTAGGCAGTAAAATGGCCCCGCTATCGGATTTATAAAATCCCATTATCATAAAAAGAAGACTTTTTATGAAGTATGGTTGTGCACTTTCTTCATTCTTCTCCTCCGAAAGTCAGTGTACTTATTCTTGCTGCTCATTTTTAGCCCCTTTTGCATCATAAGGGGAATGCATGTGTTTCGTAACTAATTCGCAATTAGATGATTCTTACTTTCCCTTCAACGTTCATGACTTGGTTTAGAAAAGTAAGTGTGGTGGTTTAAGATTGATTGAACTTTCACCATGATGCACATAAGTACCAATAT
This sequence comes from Castanea sativa, assembly GCF_040712315.1. Classification (NCBI taxonomy): domain Eukaryota; kingdom Viridiplantae; phylum Streptophyta; class Magnoliopsida; order Fagales; family Fagaceae; genus Castanea; species Castanea sativa. The sequence goes on along the minus strand of NC_134014.1, from coordinate 34,626,407 downwards.
AATAGCTTTTTCATCTTCTTGCATCTTCAGTGTTATCTACTTCAAGAGTACAAAAGCCCTATATAATGGACACTAATCATGACTGATTTGATGGACTAGATGAACGTGCGAATGCTTAAAATTTAATACATTGTGATTAAGCTTTAGATATAAAGACGTTCCCATGATAATCTTGTTTGCATCATTCTATTTGTTGAGACTTGTAGTGCACAGATGAGATCGTTCCAAACGCCAAAAAGTTTACTTTAACATTTTTCTCATTGATTATGCTTGTTGCGGATTGTTATAATGAATTCAAGATGATTATCTTACATCACATTCATAGAGTTAACCATATAGATATTGCACTGAACCTACAAAGCACAGGTATTGGCCACACGTACGTTTCAGATATAGTATGGGACCAGAGATATATGTGAAGGAAGCCCATGAAAAGCATCAGTTAGAAATTATTATAAGGAGCATGTGGATATTCTCATGGAAGTGCAATAGTTACGTGATGCTTTTCCATTACCTTTTTTATGAGTCCATTTTCTACGGTACTTGAAATAGTCTATTAAACGTAAAGGTTGTGGATCATTTAAGATTTCATGAGGACTTGCACTTTCGCTATTATCAGTTTAATGACTCAAATTTTTTTCCATATATAATTCTTTTGAAGAATGGATTTGTGCTTTAAAATGCTTATGTGGTAAAAGTGGTCAATTTCATTGATGGTTTAGTTTCATATAGTAATTAATAGATGTTCCTATGGACCTACTTTTCTTTTCTTTTTTTCTCTTTCAACAAATAAGTTTTGGATGAAAAGCTAATCTCCATAGGGATTACTAGAGATCTTAACCTATCTACTAAAGTTCTGAACATCACCCATACCAGCTCTGCCTAGCTTGGTCATACTGCCATGGCTGATGATATGAACAAGCATTTACATGTGGTGGCCAGCACTATCCGCACTAAGCATTTTTGCTTCGTGCACTTGCCAATATCATGAAAAAAATTTCTTTTCACAATCTCAAGTATAGGCACAAATAGCTAGTCTGTCTTATAACCTTTGATTGTACATGAAAGTCCATTGACTAGAAACATCCATAAAGGAAAAAGAAAAGATAAGACAGTAAGAACCATACTTTTTGACAAACCAGCACAAACAACATTTCTTATGAATGCAAAATCTGTAGCTAGAAATTAGGCATGTCTTTGCAAGACAAGCAACACAGATCTTTAGCAAGTCAATTCCAACGCGTTTGTCATTGATTCAAATTGGACCCGCCACTGAATCTTGAAAAATCTAATCAACACGAGGCAGAGTCTGAACCAACCCATTGGAAACACACCATATATACATGTTGCAGGACCCCTCAGCTCACCTGTGACCATCATGGCATCAATCCCACATTTCTTTCTCAATCAATGACTCATCTTCCCCACATTTTATGCCTAGAGACTTCCTGTTCAACTGAAAACACACATCCATCAATGTCACACATGCATATTTTCCAGTATTTCTCCTAAAGCTTCTAGACCTCAAACCAATAAAAATATCACATACAAAAACTTGTGCCTACTCGTTGGTGTGATGTTACTGGAATTATCACATCATTTTCTTCTCACTTCTTATAGAAATTATTTTATTCAATCTATTATCAATATCAATATCAATATATTCCTTTGTTCCTATGTGTCGTACTTTTTATATTCTAGTCAATATAAGTCGTAACTTTTTTTTTTCATCTTGAAATGAATAATTGATAAAGAGTTGGTTAATGATGTTTCAACATGTAATTATTGTGACTGCCTATTTAATTGCATTCAGTATAAGTTCAAGACACATAAGGGCTCTTCGACTTGTGATCAAGCAAGATATCGTAGAAAATAATTAACTTTTTGTTATGGTACCTATGTATTGTAGCGGCTGAAGTAGCTATTGGACCAGGCTAATTGTTTCCTCAATTTATCGTGATAGAAAATCAACTTGTATCAATCAATACAATTTGTTTGAAGAAGATGTGTTTTTTTACCCATCCTTTTTTTTTTCTTTTCTCCCAACTTTTACTGGTGGAATTAATGTATAGAGAATTTGATCCAATCAACAACATAAAACATCCATACAATCGTTGTTTTATATTTAATATTTTGTTCTTATTTCTTTCAATTCTCTACCATTGATTTATTGGTCTGACATGGATGTTTGATACATAAAGAGTACTAAAGTTCAACCTCCAATACTCTTCTTGTCCTATATCTTTCTCTTATAATGATTATGATATGAAAACCTCCATTACTATAAATATGCAACCATCTGAGAAATTGGTTACAGTTTTCAATCGGTCCCTAGCTTTTCAATTCCGATCATATATAAATTAGCCACAGGAACGTCCACTCTAATTCACATGATGGACAATCATCACCTTATAGAATGAAAAATCAGCAGTAAATTAACATTTTCTCCCCCACAAATGTCGAAAAGGTTCAAACAATTTCCAGCAAATGGGGCTAGAAAATATTTGCTTATAATCATAGACGCTTGAGTGAAATGTTAGGGGTCTAGATTCTAGAAAGTAATCTATTTTATTTCATTTAAATGAAATGTTAGAATTAGTACCTACAAGGGGGCACAATGATAGTTCATGCCCCATTGAAAGAAGCTTGTGTTTCACACCTTAGAATAAAGAGAGTGAAGTTGAAGAGTTCCGTTAAAAAATAAATAAAATAAAATAAAAAGTTTAAAGAATGCTTTAAGAGTATTGGTTTAGGAAATATATTTATAAATTTTAAAAAATAAATAAAAAACAACTAATTTTTTGACAATTTTTATATTTCACATGAAAGTAATATTAAAAGTTAAATTTTTTTTAAAATAGTCAATTAACAAATATCCTAAGAGTACCTTTTAACTATACTTAAAAAAAACTATATTGATTCAACAAATTCCTAGTGATTTCTCTTTACCAACCACCGTCAACCATAAATTAAAATTCATTAACTAACAATAAGTTTCTAAAGGGTAAGGTGTTATTCTTAGATTAAGAGTGAGAGACATGGACAATATGAGAGTGTTTGG